>NC_142541.1:3110000-3192500 GCF_056151865.1 Erythranthe guttata | reverse complement strand
AGGAAGCTTATTGGTGAAAGATATATATAGCTCATAAACCTACAATAATAAAGATGGTTGGTTAGGGACTTAAGGCACAAAAACCCTTTGAGAAAAACCCCTTCCTAATTTTAGCCACAAAATTTTCTCAATTATGGCCATGCCACCTCATCAACACTATCACCAATTATGTCCCTGCCACCTCATATGCCGTTTTTTTCTTTTTTATTTTTATAGTTTTCAAAAATAAAAATTAATTTTTTTTTCGTTTTTTAATTTTTTTTCTCCATCAGGTATGTTAATCGACTATGGGATATAAGTAGGGGTGAAAGTCGGATGGATCGGATCGGAATTAGTCTTTTCGGAAAATTTCCAAACAAAATCGGAAGTACAAAATCAATTCCAATTCCAAAATTTTCGAAATCTAAAAATTCATTCCAATTCCAAAAGGCCCGGAAATATCGGAATTTCGAAAAAAAATCGGAAATCACATAAGCTTTAAAATTTACAAACTTAGCGGAAATTTTCTAAAATGTTCATTATTTTTCAAAAATAAGAACATTCACGTCGATAAAAGTAAAACTAACTACTAAATTTCAGTTCAAAAAAATAAATAAAAATAAACACAACATGATATCCAATAAAACTTCTAACAACCAATCATTATGTCAAAATTCTAAAACAAAACCGGTAGGTGTATTTTTCGAAAAATAAGTATTATATAATATATATTATTTATAGGTGTATTTTTTAGAAAAAATAGAAATTTTTTGGAATTAATTTCGGAATTAAATAAGGTTGGAAATCAGAAATTCCAAATTTATTTTATATAATTCCAATTCCAATCCAAAAAAATCGGAAAAAATCGGAAATCGGATCTTCGGAAATGGGAATGAAAAAGGTTGTTCCAAAATTGAAAATTTTCAGATCGGAACCGGCGGAAATTGGAAATTCCGTTCCAACTTGCACCCCTAGATATAATAAGCATAGTCGATTAAGAAACTGACTACTAAAAACAAAAAAAAAAAACAAAAAAAACACAGCTATGAAAAAACGAAAATCGACACTATTTTTACATAACAAATAATATAAATAAATTTTAATTGATTTATACAAATCGGAATCAATACAAAAAATCCAAAAATGAATTCAAAAATGAAATAGAGTAACCTTAATCGACTACCAAAACAGTCGATTAACACTTTAATCGACTACCAGAGTATAGTCGATTACTTAATCGACTATTGGACAAACACATAGTCGATTAAGGGTCCAGCTTGCGTGAATTTCTCTACCCGCACCGTCTCCTGCCCAATCTACCAAAAAAACCCTAGATTTGCTCTCCATCGTCACCACACGTCACACCATCACCACCCCACTTCGATATTCTGACGGTTTTTGTTATTACAATTAAAGTAATTCACACCCGTACCACCACCAAACCAGAGCACACAAAAGGCGCACTATACAATTCTTTTTGTTATTGTTGATGTTGTGGACTGAGGCTGCGCTAAACCCGGATTGAGCGGATTCCGGTCACCAGAAGAAGCAGCGACGACGACAGTGGTGTGAGGGAGGAGAGGCTTTCGGATGGGCTTAGCGATTCTGTCATTCTGTGAGAATTCTTGTTGACTTGTTTGAGAACTATATCTCTATTTGTTGGTGCCAGATTTCTGTTAGTGGAGATTGAGGAAATCCGCCATACTTTGGAATTAAAAGATTGGCAAAAATTTGTTTTCATGTTTATTTTGGAATTAATTAGAGTCCTATTCTTGTAATATTTTTATTAGGACTTAGATTTATTTACATGTATTATATTCTAGTTAGGTATCTTTTGTACTTATCTAGAATAGAAGTAGAAATCGACTAGGATTCTATTACCTAGTTAAATCGATTTCTTAGGGCTCAAGTTAGGTTTAGGGTGGTGAATTCCGTGCCTATATAAGGCCCTCAACCCCATATGAGTTCCATGGAGCTTTAATCGAAAAATCCCAGCATAAAGGCTTTGAAGGCCGTGCTGCAGCCCTGTCGGCGTGTTTCTTCTACCAAGCAATAACGAAGATCGGCGTTTTGGGAGAAGTGCTTAAAAGATTTTGGGAGAGGTCGATCCGGCGTCTGAAGGGAATTCAGCATTGGAGGGAGTCCAAGAGTGCAGATGGAGGAACTACTTTGATTATCAACAAGTTCGAGTCGTGTGCAATAACGGCGTCTAACATAAAGATGGAGTCTTTAGTGTTTTTATTAAGTCCAATATTGTACACTTAAATCTGAACTAGTTTACAAGTTCTCGTGGATATTTATATCCGAACTACATTAAATTCTTGTGTTCTTTATTCTGCTTTTAGTAGGTTAATTAATGGGACAACACAATGAGTAGATTTGTATAGGAATATAAATCATTATTATTATTCAATATTGTAGCAGAAGAGAAGAAATGGAATTATTCGTAGACTCCCATCCATCCATCTTCAACCATACACAAAACTCTCTCTCTCTAAAAATTTCGTCATTTCTCTCTCTACAGAGGAGTTCATGGTTATCCACTACTCTTTCTCTCTCTAATATACATACACACGTATATATAAAATAAAGAAGAAAAGAAAAATGACAAAGATAGAAGGTACACCTCTGGCTCCGGATGTGAATAGAGAGAAGAAGAGATATGGGATGGATAGTTTTGGAATTATGAAAATAGTATTTAAGTGGAATCCCCATAATTAGGGGAAATATGCAATACACCCCTTAAATGGAAAATATTTTGAACTAAATCCAATTGACTTTTAAAGACTTTTTATACACCCAAATTTCATTCTTAATTAGTGAGACCCCCTCTACTAATATGAGAAGACAAATATACCCTCAACTACTATAACCCTAATTATTTGCCCACATCTATCACTTTCATCTTCTCCACCTCTCCACCTCTCCACCTCCTTCAATTATATCCGGAAATTCCAACCTTCATTCTCCACCGTTGAAACCGCCGCTACCGCCACGCCACCGCCGCACCGTCGCCGCCGCGCCACCGCCACTCATTGCCGTCGTCGCTTCCCCCTTCATCTCCACATAAATATCTTTCTCTCTCGTTCTTTATCTCTCTCGGTTTCTCTCTCTCTTTACACCACCATCGTCTTCACATAGATCTTTATACCACCACCATTGCCGTTCGTTGCCACCGCCGCGTCCTTCGTCTCCAGGTAAGGTTTTTTCTCTCTTTTTTGTTACTTCTCTCGATTTCTCAAAAAAAAAAAATCAGATCTGTCCACCACCAACATTGTAGCCGCCTCCTCCACTCTCTCTTTCATTCACCGTCGTTGTTGTTGCCTCCCCTTCCCTCCCTTTCGTTATTTTCGGACTTTTTTTCTTTTTTTTTTCTCCCAGATCTGAAGCAGCAGAATTAACGTGACTATAGTCTGGTTCGAATATGACTATTGCTGATTCACTCGATTAGTGATTTATTAATTTCTCGTATGTTACGAGAATCACCAATACGAGTTTTTTTCACAAAGAATGGAAGGGCCTCCATTGTACAACCAAATAAGAGGTAGCTAAGTTTCTCGTTGTATCATACAGAAGAATGAAACTTTATTTTATCCGATCACATTTCAAATTAAGTTCGATATTTGTTTTTTTTTCTTCAGATCTATCCACCAACACCACCGTTGCAGCCTCTCTTACTCTCGCTTTCGTTCACCGCCGTTGTCGTGAACTCCCCTCCCTCTCTTTTGTTATATTTCTCTCTCTATTTATGTATTTTTCGATTTTTTACCTTCAGATCTAAACTAGGAGCAGTAACATGACTATAGTCATATTCGACATGACTATAGTCATATTCGAATATTTTTTTTTCTCTAGATCTGAACTAGCAGTAGTAATATGACTATAGTCATATTCGAATATGACTACTGTTTGAATATGACTGTAGTTATATTCAAATATGTTCTATATTTTCGTTTCAAGTTGACTTGTAATAACAACATTCAAATCGTGATTTTTTGTGTGGATGTTTTTCGTAAACAATAGACAATCTTCATTTTTTTATATAATTTGGTAAACGTGACTCTACTACATTATATAATCGGAATTTATAAATTGAAAATATAAAAAAACTGCAATAGAAAGAAAAAATATGACTACAGTCGATATAGTCATATTCACCTATAGTCATATTCGGCAAAGTAAATAAGTTGAGAAAAAAAAATCAATTTTTTGTTTAAAAAAAATTAAAAAAAATATTTTTATTAAAAAATATTAAAAAAAAAATAAAAAAATAAATAAAAATAATGCGAAATAAATCCGAAATAATGAAAAATATAAAATAAAATATTCATTTTTTTTATTTATTTTTGATTTGGTAGCATATTTTTAGGAATTTGGAAGCAGATTTCTAGGGAATTAAATTGTTGTTATGGAAAGAGAGAAAAAATGAATAATTGAGACAAATTATGCTAATTGACAGAAGGGTATTATTGGGAATACAATTTCTAGGGGGTTATCACAAAGAAAGATTTAAGGGGTGGACATATCACCATTTATTAGCTATATGAGGGGCTTATTGCTAATGACCCCATATAATTAAGGGGGTTTTCTCTAATTATTATTGGCAGGGGATTTTTCTACAATTACATTTCCTGAATGGGGTGTTTTCGCTAATTTTCTCATAAATATATTATATTTACAGTATTAAATGAATAAAATAATTATATAAATAAAAAAATTAAAAAACCTGGTTGGACCCCGATTGAACCAGTTCAACCGTGATCCAATTGATTTACCGAATCGATGTCTCGTTTTCAAAGCATTAAACAAAACAAAGAGGCATCAAAGGCCAAGTTAATAAATTAACCAATCCCATGTAACTTTACACATTTTTAAATAAAAAAAAAAAAAATCAATCAAAATTAGTAAATAATCAATTGCATCAACGAGATCTCCAAATTTTCCTAAACACGACAAAAATGAACCACCCCTCCAACACAAAAATACACACACCAACCACATCCCAAACAGCATCATATTCACTCCACGTCCTGTCCGAAACCTTCCTGTAGTCGTAGACAAACTCTCCACTGCTGCTCACGTACACCATAACCCGATGCACCCTCGCAATCACGTCACTTGCAGCCGTCGAATTCCCCAAATCATCAACACACGCCTTCAGATCCTCCTCAGCCGCCGAGATCTTATGCATAAGCCCAAATCTCATGATCTCCGGAGACGGGTTGACCCGGATGACTTCCAGAGCCTCCCGGATCCGACCCGACCCGTTTCGCAGCGAATCCGAACAGTTCTTGAAGGCGGCGGAAGTAGTTTCATAGGAGATGACGTCATCGAGCTGTTTGGCAGCTGCTTGGAGGGAGAGATGGAGAATCTGAGTGGGGTCCACTATGGATTTGTTGATAAGGATGGAGTTGAAGGCTTCCTTACACGATGGGGTATTACAGGCCGCGTTTGAAAAGAATATTCTGACAGCTGCGTTGTCGGAAATTGATTCGGCGGTTTCCGGGATGCCGTGGTGAACGAGGTAGAAGCTGAATGCGGCTGTGGTTAGTGCTAATGAGATGAAGAAGGTTGTGAGAATGATGATTAGGGTTTTGTTTCTTCTGCGGAATGATCTTAGGGTTTCATTATTATTGTCGTCTTCTTCGAGAAGTAGACGGCTTTTGTTATTCATGGCGAATGAGTTTTATTTATTTGGAGCTAGACAATATTCATATTTCATATTTCATATTCAAATTCATATTATCTATATATATATATATATATATATATATATATATATATATATATATATATAAGTTTTTTTTGTGTTGCCTATGAAGAGAGTTGACTCGGTGCATGTGAATAGGCACATGGGTTGGGTAGGGGTGGAGATCGGATCGGAGGACCTTTTCGAAAAATAATCGATTATTATTTGGAATCATTTTATGAGTTCCGATTCCAATTCTGATTTCGGTTTTTCGGAATCTAAATATGAAATCCGATTATGATTTTTTGGGAAATTTTGGAAATTCGAAAATTTTCCGAATTTTCTTTTTAGACATTATTCTAATTTCTTTCGAAAACTTTCAAAGAACTAAATTGTGTATCCAAAACCTTGGCACAAACAACCAAAACAATCGAAAACCTCGAATCCACAGAAAAATAAGAGAAAAATATTTATTGCAGAGACTTGAGATCAACAAGTATTATACAAAATCTCATTGGGACAAACAAAGAAGAAGTGGAAGAAAAATAAGGAACTTTTTTCTTAGAGGAATTTCTTTGCTACGCCGCCGCTACGTTATGAATGGGGACTGAGAAGAGAAGAAATAGGGTTTGGTCCGTCGTTTGGACCATAAAAAATCGTTTCAAAATCGGAAATATTCAGATCAGAATCGGCGGAAATCAAAAATTTCCTTCCGATTTCCACCCCTAGTTGGGGGTAGTGCTATATGAAGTTTGATATAGTTACGAAATTGGGAGAATGTGAGAGTTAAGGTCCAATGTAATTTGTTATCCTAGTCAAAAATCCAAATTCTAATATTAATTTGACACACCTCCCTGGACAACTTGAAGTACATGTTTTGCCTTTTTAGTTATTGTTGATATATATATATATATATATATATATATATATATATATATATATATATATATATATATATATATATGGGCTCTTTGAGAAAACCCCCTCACTACTTTTTTTAATTGAGGGAGGCCCAAAATATTTTAGTCCATTTGAGAAAAGTCCACACCCATTTTCAGCTATTATATTTTCCAGCTTTACCCCCGTCCGCCACCTCATCACTAGGTCAGCGCTCCAGGATTTTTTTTTTTTTTTTTTTTTTCCGTTTTTTTAATCGACTATGAAGCATAGTCGATTAGTCTTAATTCGACTATGCTTCATAGTCGATTAAGGAAAATCTTTAATTTTTTAATTTTTTTTTGTTTCTAATTTTGTTTTTAAATTTTTTTTGTTTTTTTTAATTTTTTTCTCTATCAGGTTTATTAATGCATAGTCGATTAAAATTTTAGCTATTAAAAATAACAAATCATAATTACAAAAAAAATTCAAAATCAACTATATTTAAAAAAAATATGCAAACATTGTAATTGATTTATACATTGGAGTCAATACACAAAAAATCAAAAAAAAAAAAAAAATTAACAACTGGATTCGATTAACCTTAATCGACTACTGAACATAGTCGATTAAGCCTTAATCGACTATTGAACATAGTCGATTAAACACACGTAGTCGATTAAGGCCCTGCCTGCGCGAATTTCTTTTTCTGCGCGAATTCAGCAAACCCATCGGAATCTTCCACCCAAAACCGCCGCCGCCAGCAGACCCATCGCAATCCTCCACCCAAAAACGCCGCCACCAACAGACCCATCGCAATCCTCCACTCAAAACCGCCGCCACAACCATCATTACCATCACTCATGAACAGAGTACACAATCCCAATAATCGTCCGTCACTACCACCGGTCACCGAGTACACACTCCCCACCTGGGACGATTACATACACTGTAAAAAAACACACACACACACACACACAGTTAGCTTTCGATTAACGGTCAAATCTTCGATTTCAGCGCCGTCTTCCGCCAACCAAACGACTCTTCAAAACGGTACCGATCGATTTCAGCGAAAACTGCTGCCGATTGATTCCACCGGATTCACAAATCCAAAACGGAGAGTAGAAAACCTAAACGATGCGTGATCGCCGTAGAAGTTGCATCGGAATAATGAATTTCACACACACACACACACAAATCGAAATCCGAATCAAAAAAAGTGCATGTAAATGTGGGTGTTTTGAGTGGGTGGATGCAATAGTTGATGGGTTAAATGGATTGAACTTTCAGAAGAAAGGATCTTTCGATGAGAGAGAGAGAAGAGAGAGAGAGAGAGAAAGAACAAGGTTGCAGAGAAGAGGTGAAAGGGCGAAGTGGGGTGGAGAAGAAGAAAGGTTAAGAAATAAGGGTGGTTTGAGAATTATTAAATAATAATAAAGGTGGATATTAGGTAAGGGGGTTTTCTCTAATTATTTTTGGGAGGGGGGTTTTTCTTAACTCATTTACCTAGATGAGGGGGGTATTGCTAATTATCCCATATATATATATATATAACAATCTGCGTAAACGAAAAATACTTACTTGTTTGTCGAAAAGAGGAATTGTGAAAGCCACAAAGAACGATCGAGGCTTGCGAAAGCAATTCCCTTAAGACAATATTTCCGGGCTGTCAACGGTGCACAGTCTCTTCCCGGTAGTCTCCCAAGGTACAACGATCGGTTGTCAAATATTTGCACGAATATTCGACCCACGGCGAACTTGAACAACGAACGGAACTTTGACGAAGGGAAAGAAGAATATGAAGAACTATCTCGTAATATACGCTTAAATTCAGTACATAATTGGCCAGATTCTGCCTTTATTTATAGGCGGTGGAAATCCATTCATGGAGGGTTGCAATGGTTGAAGAAGAAGCAGAAGGTTGTGTCTCTTCTTTTTACGAGTTCAAAAAGCATAGGAAAATTAATTGGTCATGGGCCAATTAATTAAATATTTGGTTTGGGCCAAATATATTTTATTATTTAGGCTTTGGGTCAATTAATTTGACTAATTACTAAATGTCCCCAAAAGTAATATTTGTAGACACCTAAACCCAAACTAGTCCTATTACTCGATCACATCGAGCGCACATGTTTTGAACTTTAACCACTTACTCAAGACAATTTTCATTCACTTTACTTCATGATTATGATCAAGTAAATAAATGAAATTAATCTTTATATGATTTAATTAATATTACTCAATATTAATTATTGGAAATCATGAAAATTCCAACAATCCCCCACATGAATAAAATTGTTCTTCCAATCTTATCGCATAAGATCTATTTGTCAAAATTCCTTAGTGAATAGTACAGCATCGGGATAGGTGAAATATTTCATCTTGAACCTTCCCTAGTTAAATCTTATCGGATTTACTTAGCCAATCGGTGAATTATTTCATCTTGAACCGTCGGCTGTTTGTGTAAACCAAGACAATAAACTTAACACCATACTAGACGAACTTGTTCAAGTTCTCGGTTGTGTTCGTTTTGGCCCTGAACATCCTCGGGTTCTGCGAGTGCTTTAGAGAATTCCAGCCTTTAAGAATTCTCAACGAGCCGACCCAGCTCACACTAACATAGGTGACCGCATCTATAAAGAGTATCCTACTATACCCCACTTGTAAATTACAAGATATAGACGTCATTAAAAGCAATAGCTTAACCTTTTTGAACGTCGTAGGTTGCACTTATTGCATCATAGGAATAAGATGGAGTTAAAACTCCTAAGTGCTCCATTCATTTAAGTTACACAGAATTGGTTGTCCTATTGAACTTGGTCCGTGGGATCTCCAGTCGCCAAGTTAGGTTTCCGTATAAGGTAACTTAGTTATTTTTAGGCTTTAATCCCATTTCCCTCGATGCACATTCAACTCTCTCGCTAGATAAACCTTTAGTAAATGGATCCGCTAGGTTATCTTTGGATTTCACAAAATCAATGGAAATTATTCCATTAGAGAGCAAATGTCTCAGGGTATTATGTCTACGACGAATATGTCGAGACTTACCATTATACATAAAGTTATGAGCTCTATGCATTGCTGCTTGATTATCACAATGTATACATATAGCCGACACAGGTTTTGGCCATAGTGGAATATCTTCCAAAAAATTATGAAGCCACTCAGCTTCTTCTCCAGCTTTATCTAATGCTATGAACTCAGATTCCGTAGTAGACCTAGCTATACAAGTTTGTTTGGAAGATTTCCAAGAGATAGCTGCACCTCCTAATGTGAATACATATCCACTTGTTGATTTCGATTCCTCTGAATCATAAATCCAATTTGCATCACTATATCCTTCAAGGACCGCTGGATATTTTCCATAGTGTAATGCATATTGAGATGTATTTTTCAAGTACCCAAGTACTCTTAACAGGGCATCCCAATGATTTTTATTTGGATTACTTGTATATCTACTCAGTTTATTAATTGAGTAATCAATGTCCGGTCTCGTACAATTCATGAGATACATGAGACATCCAATTATACGAGCATATTCAACTTGTGATACGCTATCACCTTTATTTTTGTGTAAAACAAGAGATGAATTATAAGGATTATTAGTTCCTTTAATTCCATAACCTTTAAACCGCTCAAGCATTTTTTCCACGTAATGTGATTGAGATAATTTAATACCATCACATGATCTTGTTATCTTAATACCCAAGATAACGTCGGCTTTGCCGAGATCTTTCATATCAAAATTATTTGTTAACATTTTCTTAGTGGATTTAACAACTTCATTGTTAGTTCCAAATATTAACATATCGTCTACATATAAACAAACTATGACATTCTCTTGTCCAAGTTTCTTTATATAGACACACTTATCACATTCATTGATGTGAAAACCATTTTTAAGCATAACACCATCAAATTTCTCGTGCCATTCCTTATGAGCTTGTTTAAGACCATAAAGAGAATGAACAAGTTTGCAAACTTTGTTCTCTTTGCCTTGAACAATAAAACCCTCTGGTTGCTCCATATAAATTTCCTCATTTAATTCACCATTGACGAATGCAGTTTTAACATCCATTTGATGTATCTCTAGATTGTATATAACTGCTAGAGCAAGTAACATTCTAATGGATGTTATTCTAGTCACTGGTGAATATGTGTCAAAGAAGTCTAATTCTTCCTTTTGACGATAACCTTTGGCTACTAGTCTAGCCTTATATTTGTCAATCGAGCCATCGGGTTTTAATTTCTTCTTAAATACCCATTTGCATCCAATTGGTTTACTCCCCGGAGGAAGATCGACCAATTCCCAAGTATTATTACTTAGGATAGATTGTAATTCACTATCTATTGCCTCTTTCCATTACATGGCGTCAGGAATAGACATTGCTTCTTTATATGTTTGAGGCTCATCCTCTAGCATATAAGTTAAGAAGTCTGGTCCGAAGGATTTAGAGGTTTTAGTTCTTTTACTCCTTCGAGGCTCACCGGTAATCTCTTTGTCGATTTGTGAATCTTCTTCATTAGAAATTGATTCATATGATCTCTTATAAGAAGTGACTTTTGAATCCTTCTTATGTGGGAATACGTTCTCAAAAAACGTAGCATCACGTGATTCAATGATTGTATTCACGTGGATATCACTTATTTCAGATTTGAACACCAAAAATCTAAATGCACTACTATTTATCGCATGACCTATATAGTAGCAATCAACGGTTTTAGGTCCAAGTTTCTCCCTTTTTGGTGGAGGAACCAAAACTTTAGCCAAACAACCCCACACTTTGAGGTATTTATAACTCGGTTTTCTACCTTTCCATAACTCATAAGGAATGGTATCATTCTTCTTGTGTGGAACTCTATTTAGTATGTGATTAGACATATAAAGAGCTTCCCCCCACAAGTTGTCTGGTAAACCAGAATTTAAAAGTAAGATATTAATCATATCTTTTAAAGTCCGGTTTTTCCGTTCAGCTATCCCATTCGATTGGGGTGAATAAGGTGCCTTGGTTTGATGAATTATTCCTGAATCAGCACATACTTGTGCAAAAGGATATTCATATTCTCCGCCTCTATCGGATCTAAGAATTTTTATCTTTTTATTCAGTTGGTTTTCAACTTCAGCTTTGTATTTCACAAATACATCTATTGCTTCGCTTTTATTACTAAGTAAATAAACATAGCAATATCTAGTACAATCATCGATAAATGTGATGAAATACTTTTTACCACCTCTAGTTGGTATCGATTTAAAATCGCATAAGTCAGTATGAATTAACTCTAGCGGTTTTGAGCTCCTTTCAATTGAATTAAAAGGTTGTTTAGCGAACTTTGCCTCAACGCAAATTTCACATTTGTAAGATTTACCGAAGTCTAATTTTGGAATTAATCCCAAATTGACTAACTTTCTCATTTTATGAAAATTAACATGACCTAATCGATCATGCCATAAAATGGGAGACTCAAGTATGTAGGCAGAAGAAGCATTCTCATTAATAACTTTATTTTTTTCGATAACGGCTACATTAACCTTAAACAGGTCTTCACATAAGTAGCCTTTTCCTACATACATCTCATCTTTGGTCAGAACAAATTTATCCGACTCAAAGATCATCTTAAACCCCTTTTTAATTAGGGTAGAACCAGAAATTAAATTCTTTCTAATGTCCGGCACATGCAACACATCATTCAAGGTAACGTCTTTTCTAGAAGTGAATTTTAGGATCACTTGACCTTGTCCTTCAACCATCGAATAAGCGTCATTTCCCATGAAGAGCTTTTGATCGCATTCTAACTTCTTGTAAGAAGAAAACATGCTCTTATCATAGCAAATATGACGAGTAGCCCCCGTGTCTACCCACCAACCTTTAGTATCGCTCATGACGTATGCTTCAGATACAAGGACAATACTCTTGAATGTGTTCGATATTTCGGTTGCTCCAAAAACCATGTTTGAAGCCATCTACACAAATTTCAGATTAACATGAAAAGTTTGAAAAAAAAGATTTTTAAACTCGAAAGCCAAGATAATTTGAAGATAATTCAAGTCAAAAAAATTTCAAATCCAAATATTCTGTAATTAAGAATATAAGTAATTAAGTATTATATACCTTAATCTCTCCACTAACAGTAATAGAATAACATTTGTTTAATAAACAAACAGAATAGATTTGAACCAGAAATACCACTTAATTATTCAATATAATAACAATTTCACACAGAACGAGACAAAAGAATAATACCTTACATAGGCACAACTCTTCGCAAGAGAATAATAACATATTAATAACTCAAAATCTTAAAAGCAGATTTCAGAATCAAAATTACTTTATAAATTGCAAACGTTTAAGGAAGGCAAAAGTAATTTATAATTTAAAACAGTAACTTATTTTAACTTGCAAATATAAACGCATACATATATTTTAATAACTGGTGTTGATTTAAAAGTAAAAACAGAGATTCAAACTTTTTACAAAAGTTTGGACAAACAAATATAAATTACGCAGAAGTTAACAAATTGAAACTTAATATTGTCTTAAGATTGTTGGTATATATATATATATATATATATATATATATATATATATATATATATATATATATATATATATATATATATATATATATATATATATATATATATATATATATATCTAACAATCTGCGTAAACGAAAAATACTTACTTGTTTGTCGAAAAGAGGAATTGTGAAAACCACAAAGAACGATCGAGGCTTGCGAAAGCAATTCCCTTAAGACAATATTTCCGGGCTGTCAACGGTGCACAGTCTCTTCCCGGTAGTCTCCCAAGGTACAACGATCGGTTGTCAAATATTTGCACGAATATTCGACCCACGGCGAACTTGAACAACGAACGGAACTTTGACGAAGGGAAAGAAGAATATGAAGAACTATCTCGTAATTTCCGCTTAAATTCAGTACAGAATTGGCCAGATTCTGCCTTTATTTATAGGCGGTGGAAATCCATTCATGGAGGGTTGCAATGGTTGAAGAAGAAGCAGAAGGTTGTGTCTCTTCTTTTTACGAGTTCAAAAAGCATAGGAAAATTAATTGGTCATGGGCCAATTAATTAAATATTTGGTTTGGGCCAAATATATTTTATTATTTAGGCTTTGGGTCAATTAATTTGACTAATTACTAAATGTCCCCAAAAGTAATATTTGTAGACACCTAAACCCAAACTAGTCCTATTACTCGATCACATCGAGCGCACATATTTTGAACTTTAACCATTTACTCAAGACAATTTTCATTCACTTTACTTCATGATTATGATCAAGTAAATAAATGAAATTAATCTTTACATAATTTAATTAATATTACTCAATATTAATTATTGGAAATCATGAAAATTCCAACAGTTATAATTTAATACCCTAACCCCACGACCTAACACCAGATCGTGATTTCGCTCTTCTCTCTTTCGCCGCTCACCGCCGCTTCTCCATCGCCAGATAGTGGATTCCGGCACCACCTTCACGTTCATAGAGAACCGGGTGTTCGAACCAGTGGCGGAGGAGTTCGAGAAGCAAATTGGCCAGAGAAATTACAACAGAGCCCTCGAATTGAAGTTGAGAATCAATTGGGATTAAGGCCATGTTTCAATGTCTCCGGCGAGGATTCAGTAAGCTTACCACAATTGTCCTTCCATTTCAAAGGGGGTACAGAAATGGTTCTGCCATTGGCAGTTTGTGAGGGTGGAGAACGGAATGATGCATGTTTTAACCGTTAATTTAAGCTTATACCAAAAAAAGTCGCAGATACTAAAAATCGGTATTTACAGATCGATTTTTGTTACAAAAACCGGTAACCACATGCCAACTTTTGAAACAAAAATTGGAATACATATTTTTAGGACAAAATCAGCGATAGCGATAATATGCTGATTTATAAGAAACATTGGGATGAGGGCATATTCATCCTCTTTGATCTTGATATACGAAAATTAGATTAATTTATGGGCTTAAACCAATGGACCCTTTTATTTAATTACTTTGGATAAATTATATAAAATTCCATTTGCATAAAAAAAAAAAAAAAAAAAACTTGAAAGATGGTAAAGAGGCTGTTTTTTCTGCATCAACCGAATCTAAATAACCTCCAATACAAGAAAAATATGAACACCAACTGCAGTCCACACATAGATATAATCAACATATTATCAGATATCATATTCCTGCAATAACCACCAGCCAAGTAACAGTGAAACTCGCGCACAAACTTAGGGTACCAGACTAGATAATCTCCACTGCTACGCAGGTACACCATAACCCGGAGCACCCTCGCTCTCACTTCTTCAATCTCAGCCGTGGATTCCATCTCCCCCATAGCATGAACACACGACATCAGATCTTCCTTAGCCACGGAGATCATCTTCATAATGTCAACCCTTTCTTCCATACCCAGCCTCCACACAAACGGGTTGACCCGCATAGTATCCAGAACCTCCCGGATCTGACCCGACCCGTGTAGCAGTGAAACGGAGCAGTTGTTGAAGCTGCTGGTTGTTGTCGTCAACGATGAAGTGATGTTCCGAAGCTGTACGTCAGCTGCTTGGAGGGAGAGAGTCAAAAACCGGTTCGGGTTGGTTACGGCGGGTTTGAGTAGGTTCGTATTGCGAGGGAGGAATGATTGGCGTTGGAATACATGAAACTGCTGGGAGCGGATGTTTCGGACGAGATGAAAAATTAAGGCGGCTATAATTAGGGTTAGAGCGATGAAGAAGAGGATTATGGTTTTGTTTCTTGCCCGAAATTTCGACAGCTTTTCATGGTGGTTATCTTCTCCGTGGAGGAGACTGGTGTTTTTATTGGCGGGTGATTTCATTGCAATTTGGAATGAAGCTAGAGAGAGAAAGAGAGGAGAGAGAGAGAGAGTGGAATGAGTGAAGAAGACAGTTATATATTTATTAATTTAAGATGGAGATGGAGAATGGGGTTTCTAAGAAATTTCGTCGATCGAGTAGGTAAAGGTATCAATTTTATTTTTATTTATATTAAAACAAATGAATAAAATTGTTCTTAGAAAATAATAATGTCTTACATCAAGTTGAAACAATATAATGCTTTTGATTGTGTCTCTTGTGTTGACTATATGTATATCATTTATTTATATTTATAATATTTTTTTTGGTTAAATAAACTTAACCCCAAATACTTTTAATATCAACACATAACCTCTCGTGGTTAATGTTGGTCGAAAACCTACACGCAAGTGCACGTATCGTACAAGTAATATAGTGGACAATTAAGTCCGGATATCGAACCCACAGGGAATATTTAATTATCTAATCCTAGACGCTAAATTCTACCAATTATTATCAAGCCCACCCTACACAGTCGAATAAGGATTAATAAACTAAATTAAACTAAATTAAAAACAAGCAAAAACAAGAAAGCAATTTAAAATACGAAGATTAATCAAAGTAGACAAGCCTAGGATTTTATTATTCCCCCTATGTGATTATTACTCCCCCAATTCCTTCAATTATGCAAGCAATTAACCCGGATTATTAACCTGAGATGCTAAAATAATCATAACCCGCTTCCGCGTGTATTACAATTCTAATACTCTAGATTCAATTACTATATTCCTATGCAATTAATTCTAGAACAAAGCATTAAGCACAAATCTCAATAATGGCTACCTAAGAGATTAACTATATTCCTATGTTAATACCACAAAGGCTCTTCTACCACAGTTCTAATTATTAACCCGATCTTCCGATTCATGCGATTAACAATAACATAAAAGCGCATAAAGTGGCCAGTTTCATGAACTTAATAAAACAAGTAGAAGAAATAATCCGGAATTAAAACTTGCATAAAATCATAGAATTGGGTTCATAAATCCCACACAGGGTTCCAAATAAAATCCTAGAAATAAGTAATTTAGCTACTCATGATTAAAGGAAAAACACAAATAAAATAAGGCATAAACGATAAATCTATGCTTAGAGTCTTCGAATTCTCCGTCTTCGTTATTGCTTTGTTGCTCTCCAAATTGCGTCCCAAGATTGATCCCCAATTGTGTGCTTGGCTTGGTCTTATATAGGGTGAAGAACTTGGGGAAGAAGGCAGTTTCCTTGTGCAATTAAAATCCCTTTTCTGCGCAATTTCGGAGTCTCGGACGGGGGTCCCATGATTTGCACTAAAACTGGGACGGGGGTCCGAGCCTTGTTTCTTCAGAATTTTGATATTTTCACTTTTGACCCATATTTTCGCCAAAATTGCAGTTTTGACCCCATACTTTTCCAATTCTTCAATTTGTACCTAAAATACAATAAATCAACTTTTTAAGCACCAATTATCATTAAAACACACCAAAAGCCCAAATAAAAAGGTACGATAAAGTGTAAAAATATACACTTAACACACCCCCAAACTTGAACTTTTGCTTGTCCTCAAGCAAATAACTCAACTATTACATCTCATCACATAGATCAATGATCAACTTCACGTTTTCAGAACTTGTAATTATAATGACAATTCTTAGGCATTCGCAAGCTCAAAATTCAACAACACTTAGTCACTCACCATTACCAAAAACCACAATTCATACAATTGCTTCAAGCATCCAATATTTGCAAATTAAAGATAGAAAGAATTTATACTTACATGCATATGTTTGACTCCAAACACTCACCGAATTATTCTACTCTACTAATATTGAACATTAAGCTATTGAGATCATTGGGGCTTTGTGGCTTTTAATTGTTAGGCTCTTTGGTTCGAGGTAGGAAATATGGGTATGTGTGGCTATTCTTCTTGAATTTAGGTGATTACGCCAAAATTTGAAAGATAGGCGCTTGAAACAATGAATTCACCTCAACGGACTCTAATAAACTCGATTCTCAAAAGTTCAAAAGTCTCCACTTTTGCTTTTGAGGCAATGGATCGAGTTTTCAAAAATAATTCAACAACTAGTCCTTATTTCTCCCTTCTAGTCTCTTCTTCTTCTTTTTCTTTTTTTTTTTTTGCTTTTTTTTTTTTTTTTTTCGAAGAAGAAGAAGGACCTTATAAAATTTTTCGACCGAACTTCAAGGGTTAATTTTTCAAGAGTCTCCACTTTTCTACCTTATACATATGGCTAAAAGAAAGAACACCTTTTCTCCGAGGCTCAAATCAAGGTTCTAAGGATAATTTCGATATAAAGGTCGGCTTGAAAGGCTCAAACGGTTCAAAGAAGGCCCAAATCATATCCCAAATCACTCACTACTCAATACTTCGTATCATAAATTTTCTAAGGTGAGTCTTAAAACCGAACATAGCATGATCTAGCACAAATTAATTCCAAATTTAAAATACAAAACATTCAACCAAAGCAATGCACAAAATGTGATTCCTAGCAATAATTCGCTTCTAAGTCCCGTTGAATCGAAAGCTAAACAAACATCAAATCCTTATCACACAAAACAAGCAATCAAATCATCAAACATTGATCATCTCTCATCATCACAAATCATCGATGCATTCGACTCAAGCAAATTTTTTTTTTTTTTTTTTTTTATATTCCGGAAAAACGAGAAAAACAATAAAAACGAAAAAACGAGAAAAACAATAAAAACGACTAAAACCTAATGCATGCAAACTAAAACAAATAAGCACAAAATAACATGTTTTTCACCCCCAAACTTAAACGACTAAAACCTAATGCATGCAAACTAAAACAAATAAGCACAAAATAACATGTTTTTCACCCCCAAACTTAAAATTTTCGTTGCCCTCAACGAAATTAGCACAAAGTTTAAGGATAGAAAACACCTGATTTAGTCGGAATCGTCGTCATCGGGGTATGAGAATTGGCGGGAAGGCAAAACGAATTTGTTTTTTTTTTTTTTTTTTTTTTTTTTTTTTTTTTTTTTTTTTTTGGTTGTGGGACGGGGGTCCCACATTTACACCTATTTTGTGGGACGGCCGTCCCACAAGCAGTGGTGCAAATTTTTTTTTTTTTTATTTTTATTTTTTTTTTTTTTTTTTTTTTTTTTACGGACGGCCGACTCGACCCTCGATCACGTTTTCGACCCTGAAAAGTAAAATTCAAATAGTGAATTAGAATGCATGCTTGTGACAATAAAAAAAAAAAAAACGAAACGAAAAAATTAACGAAAACTACGAAAAACAATAAAGCTCGGGTTGCCTCCCGAGAAGCGCTAAGTTTAAAGTCTTCAGCCAGACTTTGCTTCTTGAAATCGCTATGTCCAATCCAAAGCCTTGTAGATTGCGCATCCATCCATGAGCTTTTTCACTTCAATTGCAACCGATACACGGATAGGATTGCAATATGTCAGGGTCCACCTTAGCTTGTAGTCTTTCTTAGTTGTAATCAATCGGTACGAAGCCAAGTAGGGATCTTCATCACCCGCTCCCTTAAATCGGTAAACAAAAACCTCACGTCCGCGTATAACCTCCACTTCAAACACATTCGCCTTCTTATCAACCTCTATTGATGCCTTCAAAGCCACGTCAGGAATAACAATAGGATCATCAATTTGAATATTTGCATTAACCACATCCATCTCTTTCTTCTCTTGTTCCGAGACATCTTTGGAGTTGAGCTCGATTTCATTGTCTGATTCATCATCTTCAAGTGTCTTCGTAATTTCTTTTTCCCTCTCATCGACACTATTTTCTAGGTCTAAAGGATTTTTCTCACTACAAGTTTCAGACGGATTTTCATTGTTGCAACCAGTCTCGATATTGTCTGAAATATTTTCAAGAGACCTTTGGCGCTTGAATTCTTCCAACTGTAACTCCAGTCTCCGGATAGATGCTTGAGTGGATTTCATAAAATCTTCAAGGATGGATTTCCTATAACACTCCTCAATAGTGGGTTCTCGTGGCTTTGCATAATAGGTTTGAAAATCATCAAATTGCGGCTCACGATGTTGAAAATTGTGGAAATCTTGGCTTGAATTGCTCTGCTCGTACGTGTTGGTGTATGTGTTCCAATAACCGCCGTTGGTATTATCTGTGAAATTATTCGCCTTCGGTGCATACCAACATTGGTTACTGTAATGATCTCCACCACATATTGAACAAAGTAACGGCATATCATAGGTATTTTGGAGGTATTCGCCAGACGGAAGCCATTCATATCCCGTTTGAGGTGCGCGAAAATTGTAACCTGACATGTAACCAAAGAAAACAGAAAAAAAAAAAATATAAAAAAAAAAAAATTAATTTGGGTGAATCGTGAAAATTGTTCAAATTTAGAGCTAGAATAAAATAAATAATTAAAATAGTCCCCGGCAACGGCGCCAAAAACTTGTTGGTCGAAAACCTACACGCAAGTGCACGTATCGTACAAGTAATATAGTGGACAATTAAGTCCGGATATCGAACCCACAGGGAATATTTAATTATCTAATCCTAGACGCTAAATTCTACCAATTATTATCAAGCCCACCCTACACAGTCGAATAAGGATTAATAAACTAAATTAAACTAAATTAAAAACAAGCAAAAACAAGAAAGCAATTTAAAATACGAAGATTAATCAAAGTAGACAAGCCTAGGATTTTATTATTCCCCCTATGTGATTATTACTCCCCCAATTCCTTCAATTATGCAAGCAATTAACCCGGATTATTAACCTGAGATGCTAAAATAATCATAACCCGCTTCCGCGTGTATTACAATTCTAATACTCTAGATTCAATTACTATATTCCTATGCAATTAATTCTAGAACAAAGCATTAAGCACAAATCTCAATAATGGCTACCTAAGAGATTAACTATATTCCTATGTTAATACCACAAAGGCTCTTCTACCACAGTTCTAATTATTAACCCGATCTTCCGATTCATGCGATTAACAATAACATAAAAGCGCATAAAGTGGCCAGTTTCATGAACTTAATAAAACAAGTAGAAGAAATAATCCGGAATTAAAACTTGCATAAAATCATAGAATTGGGTTCATAAATCCCACACAGGGTTCCAAATAAAATCCTAGAAATAAGTAATTTAGCTACTCATGATTAAAGGAAAAACACAAATAAAATAAGGCATAAACGATAAATCTATGCTTAGAGTCTTCGAATTCTCCGTCTTCGTTATTGCTTTGTTGCTCTCCAAATTGCGTCCCAAGATTGATCCCCAATTGTGTGCTTGGCTTGGTCTTATATAGGGTGAAGAACTTGGGGAAGAAGGCAGTTTCCTTGTGCAATTAAAATCCCTTTTCTGCGCAATTTCGGAGTCTCGGACGGGGGTCCCATGATTTGCACTAAAACTGGGACGGGGGTCCGAGCCTTGTTTCTTCAGAATTTTGATATTTTCACTTTTGACCCATATTTTCGCCAAAATTGCAGTTTTGACCCCATACTTTTCCAATTCTTCAATTTGTACCTAAAATACAATAAATCAACTTTTTAAGCACCAATTATCATTAAAACACACCAAAAGCCCAAATAAAAAGGTACGATAAAGTGTAAAAATATACACTTAACAGTTAATGGTCGTGGTTAATGGCAGGGGTGGAACCATGATCAAAATATAGAGGGGGTTAACTAAAATTTAGGTGCACAAAACATTGCAAAAAATAAGTTTATATTACTAATTTTTAATAAAAATATCATGAATATTATAATTATATCATATTTTAATCATCACAGAAAATTGTAAATGAATTCAAATTATTCTAATAATGTATTGCACTCAATATTTCGGGGATTCATGGCACGATCTCAAGGCATTGATAAAAAAATTCAAAAATAAGTAATATTCATAAATTATTTAAAATAATACAAGTTTTAAGCATCTTATTTTATATTTTATATTAAATATGATATATTTATCTATAATTTATATAAGATTATGGAGAAGAAACAAAAAAAATAATGGGTTAAGACACATATTTACAAAAAAATTGGGGGCCCTAAAAGTAATATTCAAAAAATACAATACCAAATATCTAAAACAAAAAAAACATCTTGGGGGGTCAACAGCCCCCCTGTCCCTTGCAAGCACCGCCCCTGGTTAATGGGTAGCTTCCGTTAGTTTTTTCGTCAAACTTAACTGCCAGTATCAAATATTAGAAAAAAAATTACAGATGACCCCCTTGAAATTTGACATACAATGTTAAGTTTAACAGAAAAACTAACGAAATCTACCTCATAAACAACAAGGGGGTTATGTGCTAATATTACGAACACATAGAAATCATACTCAAAAACTTGTAATCACAGGCAAGATAAATGTTGTTTAACCTTTTTTTTTCCAATAACAATGTGATGATGCTAATTACTTAGATCACCTGGGGTAATGTGGTAAACGAGTTAGGAAAGTAAAGCGGATCAGTAGCTTGCCAATTTGATGATCCCAGGTTCCTGCGAAATTAACACACGTGAACTAAGCCGGGGGTTGATCCGGCGGAAACCCCTCCGACGCTCAAGTCAGATGTACTGATCGTAGAGATAATAGAGAAAATAAGCACTCTAGATTACTTGTGAATAATGGAACTTCCTTAACAAATGAGTAAAAAACTCTATTTATATGCCGTTGATTGGGTTGGATTTACTTTGTTGGCCCCAAGCCTCATTTTGAAGGTGCTTGAGCTTTCGTGTAGTGGGCCCAATTATTAGATAAATTTGGGGCCCATTGAGTCGGCCCAATTATGTATATCATTAAGCCCCCCAACTCTCGAGTCGAGATGGGAGACTTGTCGAGGGAATCCGGATCGTGTCGAGAGTTAAATGTGACGTGGGCCAACGGATCGTAATTCGGAATTTCGGGTCGTAATTTGTAATTAAATGTCTTCGGAGCCCCCCCCCCCCCCCCCCCCTTGTATTTATTTCACATCAACATATATATTTAAGGGTTTTAAATAATATACCATGGCCAAATAAATAGAATCCTGGTACGGTGGAGAGAATTAATTTCCAACTTTTGTGAAGAATAAATATGGGTAAGTATTTTTAACTTTTGGGTCATCTTCTGTGCTCTTGCTCCTTTATTTTTGTGGTAGAGTAGAAATTTTTGTTTCTTGACTGTTTCTTCGGAGAAAAAATATTTCTCATGTCGGACCCGGGTAAGTCGAAATCTTTGCGAATTAAAATTCGAGATCTGGTTGAAGGGGGCGAGAAAACTTTTGGTACGGTGGGTATGGAACGCGAGAAGCTTGTAATATCGGGTGCATAAATCGGATCTGCCGTAAGTAGTGCACGGATCGAGGGAAGAAGGAGGTTTGATTGTGGCTTGGCTGAGGAGGACGGCTTGAGCCACGTGGCCAGCCGCCAAGGGACGAGTGGGGGCGCGCGCCTCGAGGGAGGCTTGGAGCCAAGTGGAGCCGCGGAGCCGTTGGCTTGCATCGGGTTCGAGGAGAGGAGAGAGAGGAGCGGCAGTGCACGTGGCCCAATGGGAGGAGGACACGCGCGCGCGTTGGGCACGGGGATCAAGCGATGTGTGCGCGCGTTAGACACATCAAAAGAGAGACGCGCGCGCGTGTCAGAACATCTTCCAAGGCCTGGCGCGCTTCCCGAGAGACGCGCGCTGTTGGGCTAAATACCTAACACGCAAGTGCACGTATCGCAAACAAGTAGCAAAAGTGGACTTGTGATAGTCGGATGTCGATCCCACAGGGAATACTCAAATTATCTAATCATAAGTACCAAATTCTAACAATTATGATTTTTATCCAGACTACGCAAGGCTATCAAATTTAAGCAACTAAATAATTAATCAAATTATAAAAGCAAATAAACACGAGAGAATATATCAATAAAAACGGATCTAGGATTTTATCTTCCCCCTATGCGATAATTCGTCACCCAATTAAACTTCTATCATGCAAGTTACGATTCCCGATTATTAACCCGAGACACTTAATTACTCATAACCCGTTGTCGCGTGTATTATGAGTCTATTATTTATAACCGATTCACTATATGTGTATGCAAACCAATTATGAATAAAGCATTAAATAACAAGCCTCGTAAACGGCTACCTAAGGTATTATCTATATGTCTACGATAATACATGCAACTCATCCGGTGAAAACTACTCGAAGGCTCTTCTATCCATGTTCTAATTATTAAAACGATATGTCAATCAATTATAACAATAACATATAGCAACATAAATTAGCTAGATTCATGCACTAAATAAGATCAGATAGAAGAAATAATCATGGAATTTAAACTTGCATAATATTAGAAAAATAGGTTCGAATCACCACATAGGGTTCCAATAAAATCCTAGATTAAAAACTTAGCTACTCGTAATTCTTATGATAAACAAAATAGAATAAATAAATAAATAAGAAAAACTATGCTTGAGTCTTCGTTGATCTTCGTTCTTCGCGTTGTTTGGTGTAAAATTTTCGTCCTTATGGTGTAGAGACTTGTTGCTTTTATAGGCTTTTCTTGATAAGGAAGTAGTGGAAACCTAATAGGAATCAATTTCCGCCACTTTCCCCCAGCAGGATTTGTTCGTCGATTCGTGCCATGTTGGAGTCCGAATTTTGGAAAGTTGTGTAAATAAGAATTGTAGCCCTTGAAATTAGCTTTCCAATGCCGTCAAAATCACCTAATTCGGAGTTTGTGTGAAAGAGATATGCTTGAAATGGTGGACACTGTCAAAGCTGTGGTGGGATTCCTTTTTCCAATTTGATTTGTTTCCTTATTTGCAACTTTTTCCTTTCTTTTTGATCTTTTTTCCTTCATGGACACCTAATTCACGTTTTTCAAGTAAACGTATTGAGTGTAATATCTACACTCAACACGCGCGCGCGTCTGTTGCGCACTTTGAGGGTGAAGCGCGTGCGAGCGCGTGGACGAGTGGAAATGGGGCACGTGGCCCTGCGTCAGTTGTTGACGCGCGCGCGCGCGTGAGGCATTCCCTCTTGGGGTTACCCGTGCGCGTGAGGGCGCGTATGGACGCCGTTTTCGGCCCGGGCCGAGCGAGGGCGATGGGCGAGTAGTTGAGAGTTCCGATGCACTTGGTTTTTTAAATGGGGGGAATGTCGGATGGCGAGAAACTATTGATTCTTGGAGTGATGACGTAGGACCGAGTGCTAAAGTTGTGGAAGACGTGGATGGGGTTGGTAGTAGTAGACGTCATTATGGGTGTCAAGTCGTGGATTTTGAGAGCGATAGTGATGAGTCAAATCAATCACATTCGTCGAGTGAGTGTGCTGGGCCGAGTAGTGAAGTTGATCCGATTGTTGAAGTAGAAGAGGAAGATGATATTCCCCTGGGTGATGTTGAGATGGATACGAGGAGGCAAAAGAAAATTAAGCCAATCAATCTTGACTTAGTTGATTTTGACAGTGTATTGACCGGGGAGCATTTGCGGTCAATTCGTCGATTAGTTGGTGGGCCAAGGAATATCAAGTTGCTTTTGCCTCAGAAGGGCGAGCGTTTACATTCGCCGCCCGCTGGGTTTCATATGGTTTACTTGGCGTACGTGACGTGTACTTCTCAAATCACTCTGCATCCGACCTTGTTGAATATTTGTGATGAATTTAAGATAGGGTATAGTCAGCTATCTCCGACCGTGCTTCTTATGTTTGAGGCGTTTCACCATAGAGCGCCGCAAGTAGGTTTGCCTAGTACTGTGAATTTGTTCAAGGCATTGTTTACATTGCATCGGATGAATAAGCTGGCCTTCTTTTGCGTTCATCCGCGAGTTCCCTACCAATTTTTGAAGAGTGTGAAGTTGTCCTTGGGAACTTGGAAGTCCCGTTTCTTTTATGTGAGGGCTCCCTCTTTTGATGTCCCCTTAATTTGGAAACCTACGTGTGAGAGTTTCAAAATTACCGCAAATATGGCGAAGAGGATTGAAGAATCTAGGCTGTGTGATGGAGAATTTGACCCGAGGTGTTTGATACCGGATGGTCAGCGCCGCATATCCTTTTGTTGCATCGATTTTTTTTTTTTATTATTATTTTTTTTTTTTGTTGATGGTTGTATTAACTTTGCGGCACTTCAAGCTAAGGCGAATGGGACATCGAAGAAGGCATCGAAGAAGGTTCCCTCTAATTTTTGAGGTTCTTCGGGTGGCTTGCCTCGAGAGACGGTTCGTCTAGAGACTCCTCGAGTGAGTGAAGACGATCGTAGCTGTGCTGGTGAAGTGGAGGTGCGTGAACCTACCAAAGATCGTGGAAAGGGAAAGAGAGTGGACACCGAGTATGTGGCTCTGCCAAAGCGTCCGAGGGTGGACCCGGATGTGCCTTATGCATTCCTTGGTGGGCAGGGAAGCAATTGTTTACGTATGGGGTGAATCGTGAGGGTAAAGAATCCTATTGGGATGTGTCGGACCGTGGTTTGCCGATGATGAGTACCGAGGGCTTCGTTCGGGACTACGATCGTGCTCGGATGTCCAGCAAGGGTTACTCTCACATGCTTGAGTTGGCTGACGGGGATCTATGCCGGGTGAGTGTTTGTTTTTAAAACCAGATTTTATGTTTATTTCCCTCTTTTCTTGAGTGACCAATTTTTATTGTATTCATTTAGTTGGTAGCGACTTGGAGGTACCTCATGGAGCAAGATGGGAAAGTGGAAGCTAGGAAAGAAGAGGAGCGGGCTCGAAGTCAGGCGCGTGAGGATGAACTTCGAAGCCAGTTGGAGATAGCAGAGTCCGAACTTGCTCAAAGGACGGAGGAACTTGCTCAAAGGACGGAGGAGCTTGAGGTTAGCCGAGGTGAGGCGAAGGCCCACAAGGATGATGTTGAGAAGTTGAACAAGTGCTATGATGAGCTTAAAAAAAATTCGTTTTCTAAATTTTTTTCTCTATCAGGTATGTTAATCGACTATGGGATATAAGTAGGGGTGGTAAACGAGCCGAGCCGGCTCGCGAACTCGACGAGCCGGCTCGCGAACTCGACGAGCCGGCTCGAAAAAAGCTCGAACTCGAGCTCGAGTTTTTCAAGCTCGAGCTCGAGCCCAAAATTAGTTGTTCGACAGCTCGCGAGCTGCCTTTTTTTTTTTTTACATATTTATATATATATATATATATATTATTCTGATTCTTATTCTTATTATTATTATTAACTAAATAGTAAATAGTCTATAATAATAAATATATCTAGTATTTAAATAGAAACAAATCTAGATTACTTAAATAATTCATAATAATATAATAATAATAATAATAATAATAATAATAATAATAATAATAATAATAATAATAATAATAATAATAATAATAATAATAATAATAATAATAATAATAATAATAATAATAATAATAATAATAATAATAATAATAATAATAATAATAATAATAATAATAATAATAATAATAATAATAATAATAATAATAATAATAATAATAATAATAATAATAATAATAATAATAATAATAATAATAATAATAATAATAATAATAATAATAATAATAATAATAATAATAATAATAATAATAATAATAATAATAATAATAATAATAATAATAATAATAATAATAATAATAATAATAGTAATAATAATAATAATAATAATAATAATAATAATAATAATAATAATAATAATAATAATAATAATAATAATAATAATAATAATAGAAAAAATAAAAAATATATAACTAGAGTTCATTATTTATTTTATATTTTTTTATTTTCCTATGAATAATTTTTAATAAAAAAAATGATTTTAATAAAAAAATTAAATAATAAAAAAAAAAAAATTAAATAAGCTCAAGCTCGAGCTCGAGCTCGAGCCAAAAAAAATTGGCTCGATGAGCTCGAGCTCGGCAACATGGACTCGAGCTCGAGCTCGAGCTGGCCAAAAGAGCCGAGCTCAGCTCGAGCTCGGCTCGTTCCCACCCCTAGATATAAGTAGGGGTGAAAGTCTGATGGATCGGATCGGAATTAGTCTTTTCGGAAAATTTCCAAACAAAATCGGAAGTACAAAATCAATTCCAATTCAAATTCCAAAATTTTCGAAATCTAAAAATTCATTCCAATTCCAAAGGGCACGGAAATATCGGAATTTCGAAAAAAAATCGGAAATCACATAAGCTTTAAAATTTCAAAACGTAGCTGAAATTTTCTAAAATGTTCGTTATTTTTCAAAAATAAGAACATCCACATCGATAAAAGTAAAACTAACTACTAAATTTCAGTTCAAAAAAATAAATAAAAATAAACACAACATGATATCCAATAAAACTTCTAACAACAATTCATTATGTCAAAATCCTAAAACAAAACTTGTAGGTGTATTTTTCGGAAAAATAAGTATTATGTAATATATATTATTTATAGGTGTATTTTTTAGAAAAAATAGGAATTTTTTGGAATTAAATCAGGTTGGAAATCGGAAATTCCAATTTTTTTTTTATATAATTCCAATTCCAATCCGAAAAAATCGGAAAAAATCGGAAAAAATCGGAAATCGGATTTTCGGAAGTGGGAATGAAAAAAGTTGTTCCAAAATTGAAAATTTTCGGATCGGAACCAGCGGAAATTTGAAATTCCGTTCCAACTTGAACCCCTAGATATAAGCATAGTCGATTAAGAAACTAAATACTAAAAAAAAAAACACAGCTATGTAAAAATGAAAATCGACACTATTTTTACATAACAAATAATATAAATAAATTGTAATTGATTTATACAAATCGGAATCAATACACAGAAATCCAAAAATGAATTCAAAAATGAAATAGAGTAACCTTAATCGACTACCAAAACAGTTGATTAACACTTTAATCGACTACCAGAGTATAGTCGATTACTTAATCGACTATCGGACAAACACATAGTCGATTAAGGGTCCAGCTTGCGTGAATTTCTCTACCCGCACCGTCTCTTGCCCAATCTACCAAAAAACCCTAGATTTGCTCTCCATCGTCATCACACATCACACCATCACCACTCCACTTCGATATTCTGACAGTTTTTTTTATTACAATTTAAGTAATTCACAACACGTACCACCACCAAACCAAAGCACACAAAAGACGCACTATACAATTCTTTTTGTTATTGTTGATGTTGTAGACTGGGGCTGCTGCGATTGGGGCTGCGCTAAACCCGGATTGAGCGGATTCGGGTCACCAGAAGAAGCAGCGGCGACGACAGTTGTGGGAGGAGGAGAGGCTTTCGGATTGGCTTAGCGATTCTGTCATTCTATGAGAATTCTTCTTGACTTGTTTGAAAACCATATCTATTTCTGTTAGTGGAGATTGAGGAAATCCGCCATACTTTGGAATTAAAAGATTGGCAAAAAATTGTTTCCATGTTTATTTTGGAATTAATAAGAGTCCTATTCTTGTAATATTTTAGGGCTCAAGTTAGGTTTAGGGTGGTGAACTCCGTGCCTATATAAGGCCCTCAACCTCATATGAGTCCCATGGAGCTTTACTCGAAAAATCCCAGCATAAAGGCTTTGAATGGTGCAGCCCGTGCTGCAGCCCTGTCGGTGGGTTTCTTCTACCAAGCCATAAAGAAGATCGGCGTTTCGGGAGAAGTGCTTAAAAGATCTCGGGAAAGGTCGATCCGCCGTCTGAAGGGAGTTCAGCATTGGAGGGAGTCCAAGAGTGCGGATGGAGGAACTGCTTTGATTATCAACAAGTTCGAGTCATGTGCAAGAACGGCGTATAACATAAAGAGGGAGTCTTTAGTGTTTTTATTAAGACAATATTGTATACTTAAATCTGAACTAGTTTGCAAGTCCTCGTGGATGTAGGGTATATTTGTATCCGAGCCACATTAAATTCTTGTGTTCATGTACGGTATATTTGTATCTGAACCACATTAAATTCTTGTGTTCTTTATTCTGCTTTTAGTAGGTTAATTAATGGAACAACACAAGAGTTCTGTTAAAGTAATCTGTCTCAATAGAATGAATAGATTTTTATAGGCATATAAATCATTATTATTGCCTATATATTGTCTAACGTTGTGTTTGGCCCAGTGGAAAGATATGTCCATTCTTTTCAATTTGCTCGAGTTCGAAACCCAGCTGACCCATTTTTGGATAAAAAAGCTGCAATTAAGACTCGGGTCCCGGGTCGGGTCCCACGGGTAGACCCGTCGGGTCTTGGGTCCTGAAACTGGGGACCCGAAACCGACCCGTATATGGATGGGTCCGGGTCCGGGTCAACGGTCAGCAGGGCGGGGCGGGACGGTCAACGGGTCAGGTCCGGGCCGGGTCCGGGTCAAACCCCACGAGGAGACAACTCCCACGAGGAGATAACTTGATCCGAGCTACTACATTGTCGCGGGATAACACCGACGACTCAAGTAACTTACATCGCGACAGCTTGGTCGCGCTTCGCACCAACACGCTTTCACGCCCCTCCGACACACGCTCCAACACATTTTCGCACACCATTCGGCCATACGCCGACGCAAGACCACTACAATTTCTACTCTCAACATGATCTGGAACCCATTCCGACATGGCCCCCACATCGACTCGAGAGTGGGGGGCTTAATGATATGCCTAATTGGGCCAACCCATTGGGCCTACAATTTCTTTACCTAATGGGCCACGAACCCAATATTTAAGACCACTATCACCGAGGCCCAATGACCTTCAAGTAAGATTTGGGTCCGACAATCTCAACTAAGCTATAAATAAAGGTTTGAACTCATTCCTTAAGGTACGTCCTATTATTTGAGCAATACTACCAAATGTATTCTCTGGACTATTTCCACTATCCGACGTCTGACTTGAGCGTCGGAGGGGTTTCCGCCGGATCAACCCCCGGCCTAGATCCTGTGTTCTATGATCGCAGGTATCTCAAGGTCATCAAGCTCGTGAGCCAATGATCCACTCTAATCTTCCAGCTCATCCATCCTACTTCAACACTCTAAGGTGATCTATCTCTAGCATCATCATTTTGGCGCCGTCTATGGGAAGGCAGACATAATCACGTAGCGCGCATGATGGCCTTGAGACATCTGCTCAGGGGAGTGTGACACTGCTAACAACCTCCCACCTCGTGGAGGCTCTGGCTTGCCACTTCCTCCTCCCCATACTCGGGATGCACCACGAGACTCTCCTCGTGATGTCCCACTAGATCCTCAACAGGATTCACTTCTTCCCGCCCCTCGATCGGTTTAGATAACCGAGGAGGCCCTTCAACGCTAGTAAGGGTTATCGACTCCATGGGGGCTTACCTCTGCCCCCAAAATATTTCGTTTGCCAAGGGTTATCGACTCCCTAGAGGTTTATAGTGTCCCCAAAACATTTCGTTTGCCAAGGGTTATCAACTCCCTGGGGGGTTTATAGTGCCCCCAAAACAATTCGTTCGCCAAGGGTTATCGACTCCCTGGGGGTTTATAGTGCCCCCAAAATATTTCGTTCGCCAAGGGTTATCGACTCCCTGGGGGTTTATAGTGCCCCCAAAACATTTCGTCCGCCAAGAATTATCGACTCCCTGTGGGTTTATAGTGCCCCCAAAACAAAATGGAAAATTATCCCCAAAGGGTGGAAATTCCAAATAAAAAAAAAAAAAAAAAAAGCAGCCAAGCCGACGGCCCCCTCCAAGCCGTGCGCGCGCCTCCAAGTCTCGAGGCGCGTGCGCCTCAATTTAGAAGGAAAAAAAGAGAGAGAGAGAGAAGAGCGCGTGCACAGCACGCGCGCGTGGAAGTCGCCAAAAAAATAAATAAATAAAATAAATTAAAGTGGGCAGCACAGCAGGCGCCACCTGCCAAAGCTGTGCCACCCATCACATCATGCCCACATTTTCGTCACTTTGCGTCAGCTCCTATCACACCGCGCGCGCCCCCCTTTACCTCATCAAATTGCGCGCGCGCCTTACCGTACCACATTAATTCGCGCGCGCCTCACTTCCACCCATCTATTCGCGCGCAAATTTTACTACTATCCACCAAATCGCGCGTGTATTTTGACGCGCTTCATCAAATTGCTCGCGAATTTCAACACGCTCCACCAAATCGCGTGCCGATTTCACCTCACTTCACCAAATCGCGCGAGAATTTCAACGCGCTCTACCAAATCGTATGCGCTCACATAAAAATTATTATTTCTCCACGCCACACCTAGTTAATGGAACACTACAACACCGACATACTCTCGACACGATTCGGTACACTTTTCGACTTGTCTCCCACATCGAATCGAGAGTGGGGGGTTTGCGAGACACATCCCACGAGGAAACAACTCGCTCGGAACTACGAACCCGCAGCGAGACAACTCCCACGAGGAGCCAACTCGCTCGGCCCTACAACCCGTTGCGAGACAACTCCCACGAGGAGCCAACTCGCTCGGTCCTACAACCCGTTGCGAGACAACTCCCACGAGGAGCCAACTCCCTCGGTACTACGAACCTGCAGCGAGACAACTCCCACGAGGAGATAACTCGGTCGGTCCTATAACCCGTTGCGAGACAACTCCCACGAGGAGCCAACTCCCTCGGGTCTACGAACCCACAGCGAGATAACAACCATGAGGAGACCACTCGCTCGGTCCTACAACCCCTTGCGAGATAACTCCCACGAGGAGCCAACTCGCTCGGTACTACGAACCCGCAGCGAAACAACTCCCACAAGGAGCCAACTCGCTCGGAACTACGAACCCGCAGTGAGACAACTCCCACGAGGAGCCAACTCGCTCGGCCCTACAACCCGTTGCGAGACAACTCCCACGAGGAGCCAACTCGCTCGGTCCTACAACCCGTTGAGAGACAACTCCCACGAGGAGCCAACTCTCTCGGTACTACGAACCCGCAGCGAGACAACTCCCACGAGGAGATAACTCGGTCGTCCTATAACCCGTTGCGAGGCAACTCCCACGAGGAGCCAACTCCCTCGGGTCTATGAACCCACAGCGAGATAACTCCCATGAGGAGACCACTCACTCGGTCCTACAACCCCTTGCGAGATAATTCCCACGAGGAGCCAACTCGCTCGGTACTACGAACCCGCAGCGAAACAACTCCCACGAGGAGCCAACTCGTTCGTAACTACAAACCCGCAGCGAGACAACTCCCACGAGGAGCCAACTCGCTCGGCCCTACAACCCGTTGCGAGACAACTCCCACGAAGAGCCAACTCGCTCGGTTGTACAACCCGTTGCGAGACAACCCCCACGAAGAGCCAACTCCCTCGGTACTACGAACCCGCAGCGAGACAACTCTCACGAGGAGATAACTCGCTCGGTCCTATAACCCGTTGCGAGGAAACTCCCACGAGGAGCCAACTCCCGCGGGTCTACGAACCCACAGCGAGATAACTCCCACGAGGAGCCAACTCGCTCGGTACTACGAACCCGCAGCGAAACAACTCCCACGATGAGCCAACTCGCTCACTACTACAACCCGCAGCGAGACAACTCCCACGAGGAGCCTGCTCGTTCGACACTATATATATATATATATATATTGTTTTTGGGCGTACGAAGAGAGTTGACTCGGTGCATGTGAATTATACTCTGATTATAAAAAGTCATTGTTAAATGATGGCACATGGGTCGGGTATATGAAGTTTGATTCAATTATAAAATTTAGGTTTAGTAATTATGAAACATATTTTTAGATTATGGTTTATTATTATTAAGGTTTGAGTTATTATTTATTTCTTTTACTTGATCTTTGATCATAAGGTTAGACAACATTTCATGATATATTATCTTCTAATTTGATTCACAAATTTCATTTTTTTATTAGAATTATTGTATTTGAGTAAAGAAACATAATTTCAAGAATTAAAAATAAAATTTTGAGGGATATGAATTAGGAAAGAATAAAAATGAGAATTAAGAGAAGACAAAGGAAGATTAATTCATTCTTAAACTTCATATCATGTAACATTCTAATTATCCTATTTATGATACTCATAAATAATAATTAAACTACCATCCCACTAACCCCTTAACTTCACTATCCCATTAATTTAATTCATGCCAACTAATAAAAAACTATCCACTAACATATAATTTAACTAGTTCTAATTAACTTAAATAATAACGCATATCAAGAACAAACTCATGGTGTACCAATGAATGAACATACTAGTTATTGACTTATTTTCTTCTATTTCACATTAATTGTTGTTTAAATATGATTGATGATGATGCTAATTATAGATCACCTTAGATAGTTGATGGAGGATGAGCTGGAAGAGCAGAGTGGATCACTGGCTCACGAGCTTGATGACCTTGAGATACCTGCGATCACAGAACACGTAAACTAGGCCGGGGGTTGATCCGGCGGAAACCCCTCCGACGCTCAAGTCAGACGTGCAGATAGTGGAAATAGTCCAGAGAATATACATTTTGTATTATTGCTCAGTTAATAGAACGTACCTTGAGAAATGCGTTCAAACCTTTATTTATAGCTTAGATGAGAGTTTGTTGGGCCCAAACCTTACTTGAAGGTGATTGGGCCTCGGTGATAGTGGTCTTCGATATTGGGCTCGTGGCCCAGTAGGTAAATAATTTGTAGGCTCATTGGGTTGGGCCAATTAGACATATCAATTGACAATATATATATGTATATATATATAACACATAGTAGTGCATGAGAAAATTTCTACTTTCGCCCACATTCACAAGAGATAGGGTAATTACTAATTGTTGGAATTTTGATGATTTCTAATAATTAGTATTGAGTAATATTAATTAAATTATGAAAAGATTAATTTCATTTATTTACTTGATTATAATCATGAAGGAAAGTGAATGAAACTTGTCTTGAGTAAATGGTTAAAGTTCAAAAGATGTGCGCTCGATGTGATCGAGTGATATGACTAGTTTGGATTTAAGCGTCCACAAATATTACTTTTGGGGACATTTAGTAGTTAGTCAAATTATTTGACCCAAAATTCAAATAATAAAATATTTGGCCCAAACTAAATCAATTAATTAATTGTCCCATGACCAATTAATTTTCCTATGCTTGAACTCGGTGAAAAGAACAGAAACAACTTTATGTTTTTTCTTCCAACCATTGCAACCTTCTATGAATGGATCTCTAACGCCTATAAATAAAGGCAGAATCTGGTCAATTATGTACTGAATTTAATCGTCAATTATGAGATAGTTCTTCATATTCTTCTTTCCCTTCGTCAAAGTTTCGTTCGTTGTTCAAGTTCGCTGTGGGTCGAATATTCGTGCAAATATTTGACAAACGATCGTTGTATCTTGGGAGACTACCGGGAAGACTTTTGAGTCGGACAAATTTGTGCTAACCAAAGGAGGGTTCTACGTGGAAAAGGGGTACTTATGTAACGATCTCTTTAAGGCGAACGTAGCCGTTATCGGCAAGAACTAAACTACTAAATAATATTAGTAATATTTAGCTGACTTATCGGCAAGAACTAAACTACTAAATAATATTAGTAATATTAGTTCTATTTGTGGTATGATCTGTAAAACAATTTTTTTTATAAATTTTTTGGCCAGTAATTTTCTTTAAATTGCTTCACGTTGTGATATTACAAGTTTTCATAAAACTTACATATCAAAATGGTTTTCAAAACTATTGAGTAGATGAAAACTTGTGCAGTTATGCTTTAGCATAATATACTTTGGTTCAAACTTTTATATTATTTATATTTGTGTTTAATACATTCTTTCTTTTAAATCTTGCCTACAAAATTTTATATTATATTTGCAAGATATTTTAAAATCTACGTCTAATATTAAAATATACTGTTAATATTCAAGTACTTTGAATTATTAAATTACGTTAACACTTGTAAGGACGAAAGGATTGAATAACAATTGTGGCATTGAGGCAAAGTTTGTGAAACAATCTTTTAACTTAAAAAACTCAAAACTTTAGAGCATGCATGCCAATCTGGGTCTTTATCGACATAATAAAATCTGATTTTGTTTAACACAAGAGGAATGAAACCATCGAAATGTTCAAAATCTTATAAATATCTCAAAATGTGAGGGTATTTTGACTACGAGTCACGTACATATGTTCGTATATGTCCTTGAGGGATATAATGAGGCACTATAACTGAATATAATCAATTAATAATTGCTCTTATACTTTACTAAGTCTCGACATATTCGTCGTAGACTTATAATGTGAGACATCTACTCTCGAATGAAATAATCTCCATTGATTTTGTGAAATCCATAGATAACCGAGCGGATCCATTTAATAAGGTTTATCTAGTGAGAAAGTTAAATGTGCATCGAGGTAAATAAGTTTAAAGCCTAAATAACTAAGTTACCTTATACGGAAACCTAACTTGGCGACTGGAGATCCCACGGACCAAGTTCAATAGGACAACCAGTCTGTGTAACTTAAATGAATGGAGCACTTAGGAGTTGAACTCCTTCTTGTTCCTATGATGCAATAAGTGCGACCTACGATATTTTAAAAATGTTAAGCTATTGCTTTTAATGACGTTTATATCTTGTCTAATACAAGTGGGGTATAGTAGGATACTCTTTATAGATGCGGTCACTTATGTTAGTGTGAGCTGGGTCGGCTCGTTGAGAATTCTTAAAGGCTGGAATTCTCTAAAGCACTCGCAGAACCCGAGGATATTCACGGCCAAAACGAACACAACCGAGAACTTGAACAAGTTCGTTTAGTATGTTGTTAAGTTTATTGTCTTGGTTTACACAAACAGCCGACGGTTCAAGATAAAATAATTCACCAATTGGCTAAGTGAATCCGATAAGCGTTAACTAGGGAAGATTCAAGATGAAATATTTCACCTATCCCGATGTTGTACTATTCACTAACGAAATTTGACAAATAGATCTTATGCGATAAGATTGGAAGAACAATTTTATTCATGTGGGGGATTGTTGGAATTTTGATGATTTCCAATAATTAATATTGAGTAATATTAATTAAATTATGAAAAGATTAATTTCATTTATTTACTTGATCATAATCATGAAGTAAAGTGAATGAAAATTGTCTTGAGTAAATGGTTAAAGTTCAAAAGATGTGCGCTCGTTGTGATCGAGTGATATGACTAGTTTGAATTTAGGCGTCCACAAATATTACTTTTGGGGACATTTAGTAGTTAGTCAAATTATTTGATCCAAAATTCAAATAATAAAATATTTGGCCCAAACCAAATCAATTAATTAATTATCCCATGACCAATTAATTTTCTTACGCTTGAACTCGGTGAAAAGAACAGACACAACTTTCTGTTTCTTCTTCCAACTATTGCAACCCTCTGTGAATGGATCTCTACCGCCTATAAATAAAGGCAGAATATGGTCAATTATGTATTGAATTTAATCGGCAATTACGAGATAGTTCATCATATTCTTCTTTTCCTTCGTCAAAGTTTCGTTCATTGTTCAAATTCGATGTGGGTCGAATATTCGTGCATATATTTGACAACCGATCGTTGTACCGTGGGAGACTACCGGGAAGAGACTGTGCACCGTTGACAGCCCAGAAATACTGTCTCAAGGGAATTGCTTTGGCAAGTCTCGATGGTTCTTTGAGTTTTTCACAATTCCTCTTTTCGACAAACAAGTAAGTATTTGTTTTTACGCAGATTGTTATTAATTATACCAACACTAATTAGATGCTACACCTGATTATTTACCCTACTTTCCTTATCTATATTTCAATCATAGATTACATACAATCACACAACCTTATATATATATGTATAATGTGTTGTTATTTAATCAGATGTTAATATACATAATCAATTGTAGTTCTAACTTAAAAAAAAAAAAGAGTCGATAAATGATTTCGTATGTCGAGATCTATTCACTTGAAACTTGAAACCCATCACACGTTTGTGTTTTCGACTTTGTCGAGTAATACAAAGGAAAAGTACAAGTTAGAAATTAGAATGAACCGGCCCTCAAGTGATTCAAACCAATTACTTCAATTATTAAAAGGGCAAATGGCAAAAAGGCCCATCACATGGGACTTAAATGCATTTTGGTCCACAAAAAAAACAGTCTCTCAATTAAGCCCATCCCCATGTCCTTAGTCTAAATTACCCTCAATAATATAATTCTTATCAATTCCACCCATTATGATCTAACTTCCTTAATATTACACATTGACCACGGATTTAAACAAATATATCACATTAACTCCCAAAACTTTTTTTTTCAGAAAATAATTTTTTTTTCTAAAATGTCCAGATTCCGGCTAGATTCCGGCGTTGACCGCCGGAGACCGCCGGTCTCCGGCGTTGGCTTTTTTTTTATTTTTTATTTTTTTAAACTTTTTTTTTCCTGAAATTTTTTCCGGTCGGTCAAACAGTAAAATTTCACATTAATTTTTTTTTTTTTAATTTTTTTTTTGAATTTTTTTTTTCTTAGAAGAAAAAAATATTTTAATTAATATTACTGTTTTAGCTACTAAATTACTGTCTCAGACAGTAATATTTCTGTTTGGGACAGTAATATTATGAATATTATTTTTTCCGAACAGTAATATTATGAATATTATTTTTCCGATCAGTAATATTATTAATATTATTGTCTAAGACAGTTAAATTACTGTTGAAGACAGTAATTTAGCATCTAAGCCAGTACTATTAATTAAAATATTTTTTTTTAAGAAAAAAAATGAAAAAAAAGCCAATTAACAGTTAAATTACTGTCTCCGACAGTTAAATAACTGCTGGAGACATTAATTTAACAAACGAATACAGTAATATTAATTAAAAATATTTTTTTTAAGAATAAAAAAGCCAATTAACAGTTAAATTACTGTCTCCGATAGTTAAATAACTGCTGGAGACAGTAATTTAACAAACGAATACAGTAATATTAATTAAAAATATTTTTTTTAAGAATAAAAAAGTCAATTAACAGTTAAAATCACTGTTTCCAACAGTTAAATAACTGCTGGAGACAGTAATTTAGCAAACGAATATAGTAATATTAATTAAAATATTTTTGAAGAAAAAAAAAGTCAATTAACAGCTAAATTACTGTCCCCGACAGTTAATTTAACTGCCGGAGGCAGTTAATTTAACTGCCGGAGACAGTAATTTAGCAGCCAAGACAGTAATATTAATTAAAAAAAAAATTAAGAAAAAACAAAATTATTAAAAAAAAAAAAAAAAAGTCAACGCCGGAGACCGGCGGTCAACGCCGGAATCTGGCCGGAAAAAAAAAACATTTCAGAAAAATAAAGTATTTTCCGAAAAAAAAATTGGGGGGTTAATTTGATATATTTGTTTAAATCCGAGGTCAATGTGTGATATTTAAGAAGTTAGAGCATAATGGGTGGAATTGATAAGAATTAGGGTTAAAATTGGTTGATTGATGAAATTTGGCTAAATTGGGGTGTAAATCATGAAATTGAAGTTGAATTGGGTTTCAATGAATTGGGGGTAATTTTGGTATATATAAAGGGATTTTCCTTATTTGCAAATAAGTTTGAATGTGGTGGATTTATTTGAAAGACAAAAAAGTTGGATATCCTTTTTTTAATTAAGTGCCCTTATCATGGGCCTATTTGCCATTACCCCTTATTAAAAAAAGTATTAAATAAATAAAACCAACTACTTTTTTTTTTCTCCACATTTTTTATTTAATTACTTGAGGTCATTACAAATAAGTTCATCAATGGGTACTTATTCATAAAGAGATTCAGACCAAAAAAACTCCTTTATAAATAAGTTCACACATGTTCCAGATTTCGTCAAAAGACTAAAATAGTCCCCTCATACTTTAATATGCTCCAATTTCATCCTTAATTTAATTTAACCTCAATTTGACCCAAATTTCACAAATTATTCAAGTTTGACCCAAAACTTTTTTTTTCAAAAATATTTTTTTTTGCCGCCGGTTTCCGGCGTTGACTTTTTGATTTTTTTTTTATCTTCCGAATTTTTTCGCCGGTTTCCGGCGTTGACTTTTTTGATTTTTTTTTCTTTCCGTAACATTTTTTTTCGTTTAAGTAGCAATATTGCTGTGATTGATAGTAATATTAACTATATTACTATTAAACACAGTAAAATTAACTAAACTATAGTTTAACACAGTAATATTGTTATATTAATCTCCAGCACAGTAATATTAACATAACAAAACTCACTATTATTGTGTAATATAGAATAATATTACTATGTTGACCGTTCAACAAATGTAAACATAATAAAAAGTCAAAAGAATTAATATTACTGTGAGTGACAGTAATATTACTGTTACAACAGTAATATTACTGTCAACCACAGTAAATTACAATAGTAGACAGTAATATTATTATGTTATTCCACGAATAACTCAAACAAACAAAAAAATCCAAACAAAATAATAATATTGATATGGTTGACAGCAATATTACTATAACAACAGTAATATTACCGTCAACGAGAATAATATTATTGTGTTTACAGTAATACTACAATAATAGACAGTAATATTATTACGTTACTCCGTGAATAACTCAAACAAAACAAAAAACCCAAGAAATTATAATATTGATGTTGTTGACAGTAATATTATTGTGTTTACAGATTTTACTGTCAACGACAGTAATATAATTACGTTGACTTGTCAACAAATCAAAAAAAAAAAATAACAAAAAAAAAATAATAATATTACGTTAATTTACTGTCAACGGCAAAACAATTACATAAATGTATTGTCAACGGCAGTACAATTACGTTAATTAATTGTCACTGACAGTATAATTACGTTAATTTACTATCAATAACAACACAATTACGGTAAGCGTTTAGTGGCGGACGTTAAAAAAAAGACAAAACATAAAAAAACTTAAGAAAACACTAAAAAAAAGTCAACGCCGGAGACCGGCGGTCAACGCTGGAATCCGGCGACGAAAAAAAAATACCAGAAAAAGAAAAAAAAAAAGTCAATGCTGGAGACCGGCGTTGACCGCCGGTCAATTCCGGAAACAGGCCAAAAAATCCGGGAAAAAAAAAATCGAAAAGTCAACGCCGAAAACGGGCGCCAAAATTTTTTTTTTGAAAAAAAAAAAAACAAAATTGGATTTTTGTTGACAAAATTAATTAAATTGGGGTTACAATTAAGAATTGAGTATAAAGGGTTGGCGGTAATATTGTCATATACATGAATGTTTCCTTTAGTTAAAATAAATATTAAAATGATGGACTTATTGGTGAAAGAAATGTAGCGTAAACCTAGAATAGTAAAAATCCTTGGTTGGGGACTTATGCACAAAAACTCCTAATTAATTTGGGGGTTTACTATTCATAGTGCGGTTTTTTCCAGCTACAGTGCGAAATAATTCATTTGTCAAAAAACACTTTAACCTTTTACAAAATTCTCTCAACCTCCAAATATTTCGACTTTTGTAGATCGTGATTTGTTTTCGTAGAAATCAGTTAAAACCCAACGATTATCAAGATGGCCAACATTGATCCCGTAAATGAGGTAAAAAATTACGTTTTAGTGTGATTTTTTTCGATTTTCAGTCGTTTCGTGTAGCATATCACGAAATAATTGAAGTCGTTTCGTAGTGGTTTGCACGAAATTAACACCTTATTCATGTTTTTCAGTCATTTCGTGTACAAAACTACGAAATTGTACCTCTTATTTCGTGTACAGTCACACGAAACAACAGTAAACTGTTTTGTTACTCATTTCGTGCAGTACTACACGAAATGTATGCATTAATTTCGTGTACTTTTACACGAAATACCTAGTATTTTTTTTATTTATTTTTTTTGTGTGCAAGTATCTAACCTTTTTTTTTGTATTTACGCAGCCATATGACGACAATTTGTATTTTGATCCCTCGGTTTTGGACCAAAATGAATATGAAGATTTCTCTCACTTCTTCCAAGTTGATATTGTGTTCGGTAGTAGGGAAGAATTAATCAACTGGGCGAAAGTAACTGCAGTTAGTCATTGTCACTGTTTGATTTGTCAGTCTAAAAGGGAGAATGCACAGTACATGACGTGTGACAAATACGGACATGGCCGACAAACGAATATCGATGTGGAAGATCCTAGAAACAAAGGAACAAAAAAATGTGGATGTCCGTTCAAATTGATTGGCAAAAAGTCAAGGTTTGATGAATTATGGCGGTTGACTGTCAGCGATGGCAGGCATAGTCATCGTCCGGCTTTGTTTCCTCACGGACAAGGTACGACTAGTCGTATAACTCCACAATAGAAAGCAAGAATTAAAGAATTGCGAAATTCTCACGCGAAGCCAATGCTAATCATGGATAGATATATTGAGGAAAGATGATCCGACGATACAAACCTCTATGAAGCATGTTTACAATGAGTTGGCCAAGATTAAATCTGAGAAAATGGAGGGCATGACTGTTATTCAGTTTATGATGCATAACTTTCAACAAGGCGAGTATCGATATTGGCATCGCGTCGATAGTGAAACGAGCAACACGATTACAGATATTATGTTTGCATGTCCCGAATCTATTAAGTTATTACGGTTGTTCCCGTATGTTATATTGATGGACTGCACATACAAAACCAATAAGTAAGTAAAAATTACGATTGTTTAAATTATGATTATTGTGTTTTAATGTCTTGTATTGTTTAAATATGTAAAAACAACATTGTTGTAGGTATGGAATGCCTCTTTAGGAAATAATTGGGATAACTCCAGTTGGGAGGAATTTTACAATTGCTGTTGCATTTATGTCACATGAAGATGCAGACCCCTACGAATTGTTTGAAAGAGTTGCTAGATGGTGTCGAACCTGATGCGATCTTGACAGACAGAGAGTTGGGTCTTTTGAAAGCACTGCCAAATGTCTTCCCATTTTCGTATCATATGTTGTGTATATTCCATATAAACAGAAATGTTGAGGCAAATGCGACGAAATTTATGGGAGGCAAGAAAGACCAAGGTCTAATATTCCGACGTGTGCTGTGGGCTAAGCTGGTGAAATCAGAAACCGAAGAAGAGTATCATTACAATTACAATGAAACTGTTGGACGGTATGCAGGGTATCCTAGGCTGATACAGTATTTGAATGATACGTGGTTGATATACAAGGAGAAGTTTGTTCGAGCCTATACTCGCAATGTGTATCATTTTGGCAACACGAGCACCAACATGTATTACATGTTTTAGTTATTTAAATGATAAAATATATTATATAAAAATAATATTTATTTTGTAATTTGATTGTTGTTGTAATTGGATAGGGTGGAGAGTGCTCATTCTTCAGCGAATGGTTGGTTAAATGCTTCGACCGGAGGTATGGATAACGTGCAAGGCAAACTTCGGGACCAAGTTTATATCCAAATTAGTCAGCTGAAGTGCGATTTTTCATTATCATCCAAGATAAGGAAGCATACTGCAGCATGGCCGTGTTTTCAGGGTTTGATTTGTTATGTTACGCATCTGGCATTAGAGAAATTGGATCAAGAGATGGAGTCCCCGGCGATGCAAGATCCGAGTATTTGCACACACTATCTTTGGAATACTCATGGGCTCCCATGCACGTGCAAAATTGTGCAGAAAATGGAAGATAATAACATGTTCGTCATTTTAGACTTGCATCCAATCTGGAGTACCATGGCAGTTGAGCCTTCGGAGCTACCTGAGTATCAAGTAGACCCCGAGGAGATTGTGGATAGACAGATTGATGACCTGAATTGCAATTTGAAGAAGATGAATTACACGAGTAAGATAAATGCCGTGGCCTCATTGCGTGGCATCGTTTATCCGTCTACGTCGCATCTGTCCGAGCCATCATTTGTTAAGACCAAAGGACGACCAAAGAATAACTCGACAAAGAGAGACCCTTCTGGATGGCAATATCATATTGATGAGGAGACAATTAAGTCGTCTTGTGGTTCCAAGGGTCGCCAAACCTCATCTGTTGCAAAGATTCCTAAAGCAAAGGTTGAGAGAAGCACTGATGGAACGCCTCAATCGAAGATGAAAGGTCGTGGTTCTCGTATTCCCACACAAGAATCTGCTGCCCCTACAATACCTGCACATGAAGGAATCGACTTTTATTCTTTCGTGCCCAGATTTATGGTCCGTCTTATTAAAGATTATGTTAACGTGATGGCGGATGGCAACTGTGGGTACCAGTGTGTTGCTCAAGCCGTGTACGGGGACCAAGAAAGATGGCCGCAAGTGAGAGGGGAGTTGCTTATTGAGTTATACGAGCATGCTAGTGTGTACACGGCGATGTTTGGCAGTACCGGATCTGTTGAGGTCATACGCACGTGTGACTGAACCTCAGGGCCTTGTCCACAAGCTTATTGGATGGACATGAATGAAATGGGATTGGCCATTGCTACCAGATACAGTGCATTAGTGGTACTTTTGACTCAAGTAGGGAGTATGACTTACCTTCCTATGTTTGGCAGTGGTCACTTATCATGTATGATTGTTGTGACATTGCACAACAATCATTTCATGTTTGTTAATTTGGTCGCGAATAGTCCACTACCACCAATCCATCCGGCATGGGTACACCATAGAGCTAAAAATTTGAGGCACTTACTCAAAACGTAAAAACCCCGACTACTCTTGTACGAACAATTAAAGTCTGGTCGGTAGTTCAATTTGTAGTTGTATATGAAATCTAGTTGAATTTGTATTTGTATTTGAAATTTAGATCAATTTGTAGTTGTATTTGAATTCTAGTTCAATTTGTAGTTGTATTTGAATTCTAGTTCAATTTGTATTTGTATTTGAATTTTTAGGCCAATTTTGTATTTGAAATTTAGATCAATTTATAGTTGTATTTGAATTCTAGTTCAATTTATATTTGTATTTGAATTTTTAGGTCAATTTGAGTGTCAGAAATAAATTGGTTAATTAAAAAATAAATCAATTAGTGATTTCGTACTGAATTTCACGAAATGTTACCTCATATTTCGTGGAAAAATCTACGAAATATGGTCTTCCATTTCGTAGAAAACTCCACGAAATATGATGTCACGTTTCGTGTACGTTTACACGAAATACACGAATTTTTTCAATCTAACAGTTTCGTCCTTCGTGTTCTATAACAATAAACACTTATATTTCGTGTGAAAAGACACGAAATTATTGAGTGGATTTCGTGTAATAATACACGAAATAGCGGGCAAATTTGGTTTTTTTTAGAAAAATTACAAATGAAATAAATCGCACTGCAAGCCGGTAAAAACCGCACTATGAATAGCATTTCAATTAATTTGGATATATACTAAAAAGATTCCATTTGCATTAAAAAAAAAAAAAAAAAAAAAAAAAAAAAAACTCGAAAGATGGTAAAGAGGCTGTTCTTTCTGCATCAACCGAATCTAAATAACGACCAATACAAGAAAAATATGAACACCAACTGCAGCCCACACATAGATATAATAAACATATTATCAGATATCATATTCCTCCAATAATCACCAGCCACGTCACTGTGAAACTCGCGCACAAACTTACGGTACCGGACTAGGTTCGTATTGCGAGTTTCGGATGATGGGAGTTTGAATACAGGGATTGTGTACGGATGCCGGGAGCGGATGTTTCGGACAAGATGAAAAATTAAGGCGGCTATAATTAGGGATTGTGTACGGATGCCGGGTGTTCGAACCGGTGGCGAAGGAGTTCGAGAAGCAGGTTGGCCGGAGAAATTACAACAGAGCCCTCGAAGTTGAGAATCAGTTGGGATTAAAGCCCTGTTTCAATGTCTCCGGCGAGGATTCAGTAAGCTTACCACAACTGTCCTTCCATTTCAAAGGGGTGCAGAAATGGTTCTGCCATTGGCAATTTATGATGGTGGAGAACGCAATGATGTATGTTTTAATCGTTAATTTTAGCTTATGGGTCGGTTTTTTTGTTGGGAAAAAAAAGTTGCAGATACCAAAAACCGGTATTTCAGACCGATTTTTGTTACAAAAACCGGTAACCACATGCCAACTTTTGAAACAAAAATCGGAATACCTATTTTTTTGGACAAAATCGGTGCTGGCATGCCGATTTATAAGAAACATTGTGATGAGGGCATATCATCCTCTTTGATCTTGATGTATAAAAATTAGATTAATTTATGGTCTTGAACTAAGGAACTCTTTTATATGTGTTTGAACATAGAAAAATTTGAGTTTGCATATATCTGTCGCCTATTTACATTTATGTAGATTTTAACCATAAATCTATATATAATCAAATACATCCATGTGATATACGCTTAATGGATAGTTATTAAATCAAATGTACAGTTAAAATTCATTCGATGTAAAAAAATAGAAGTAACATCTAACTTCCAAAAATGAAAAAGATAAATGAAAGAAATGATTTCATAAGTGGAGGTGGATTCACTTGAAACCTGTCACACATTTGTGATTGACTTTGTGGAGTTATATAAAACCAATTACTTCAATTATAAAAAAAAGTATTAAATAAATAAAACCAATTACTTCAATTTTTTCTCTCCATATTTATTTTATTACTTTGGATAAATTATATAAAATTCCATTTGCATAAAAAAAAAAAAACTGGAAAGATGGTAAAGAGGCTGTTCTTTCTGCATCAACCGAATCTAAATAACGTCCAATACAAGAAAAATATGAACACCAACTGCAGCCCACACATGGATATAATAAACATATTATCAGATATCATATTCCTCCAATAATCACCAGCCACGTCACTGTGAAACTCGCGCACAAACTTACGGTACCGGACTAGATTCTCTCCACTGCTACGCAGGTACACAATAACCCGGAGCACCTCCGCTCTCACTTCTTCAATCTCAGCGGTCGATTCCATCTCCCCCATACCACGAACGCACGACATCAGATTTTCCTTAGCCACGGAGATCCTCTTCATAATCTCAAACCTTTGCTCCATACTCAGCCTCCCCACAAACGGGTCGACCCGCATAGTATCCAGAACCTCCCGGATCTGACCCGACCCGTGTCGCAGTGAAACGGAGCAGTTGTTGAAGCTGCTGGTTGTTGTTGTCGTCGTCAACGAGGAAGTGATGTTCTGAAGCTGTACGGCAGCTGCTTGGAGGGAGAGAATAAAAACCCGGTTCGGGTCGGTTACGGCGGGTTCGGGTAGGTCCGAATAATTAGTTCCTGAACACGACGTCATATTGCAAGGGTGGAATGATTGGAGTTGGGATACAGGGAGTAAGTGGATTGTGTACGGATCAGACTGCTGGGAGCGGATGTTTCGGACAAGATGAAAAATTAAGGCGGTTATGATTAGGGTTAGAGTGATGAAGAAGGCAGTGAATACGAGGATTATGGTTTTGTTTCTTGCCCGAAATTTCGACAGCTTTTCATGGTGGTTATCTTCTCCGTGGAGGAGACTGGTGTTTTTATTGGCGGGTGATTTCATTGCAATTTGGAATGAAGCTAGAGAGAGAAAGAGAGGAGAGAGAGAGAGAGAGAGAGAATGCAATGGAATGAGTGGAGAAGACAATTATATACATTCAGTCAACTCATCACGTTGACTGAGTGTGTATATGAGATTGAAGAAAATATCATTCAAGATGGAGATGGAGATGGAGAATGGGGTCTCTAAGAAATTTCGTCGATGGAGTAGGTAAAGGTATCTGATATACCTAAATGGGCCGGCCCAATGGGCCCTCAAATTTATCTAATAATTAGGCCCAATACACGAAACCCCAATCACATACAAGTGGGCCCATTACACGAAAGTCCAAGCTCCTTCAAAATAAGGCTTGGGCCCAACAAACTAAGCCCAACCCATTCAACGATATATAAATAAGTGTTTTACTCATTCGAAAAGGTACGTTCTCATTATTGATAATCAACCACGAGTTTATTCTCTCTACTATCTCTACGATCCGTACATCTGACTTGAGCGTCGGAGGGGTTTCCGCCGGATCAACCCCCGGCTTAGTTCACGTGTGCTCATTTCGCAGGGACCTCAGGATCATCAAGTTATCAAGCTACTGATCCGCTTTGCTCTTCCAACTCATTTTCTATACCCCCTAGGTGAGCTATATACTAGCATCATCATTTTGGCGCCGTCTGTGGGAACGATGCAAACCAGATCACGTAGCCAGCAAGATCCTCCTGAGGCGTCAGCTCGGAGAGAAAATGACACGGCTAATAACCTTCCCGTCCGTGGAGGATCTGGCATACCACCTCCTCCACGCGCCGCGGAGCCACTTCCTCCACGTGCTGCGGAGCCAGCTCCTCCACGTGCTGCAGATCCACCTCGCGAGGTTCAGGTGATCCCCCCTCGGGACCCACCACTCGCCGATCCACCACTCCCCGCTCCTCGAACGGTTCAAATAACCGAGGACGCGCTCCAACGCATGATAGCAGAAGCCTCAACTCGCGCTGCCATGGAGGCTGTAACTCAATATATCGCCACGATGGGAGCAAACGCTCCCAATGCGATACCAGCGCCAACTCCACCTGTAGCGCCACCCGTGGCCCCACAGCCAATACCGAATCAAATAAGTGTCTCCTCCTCTACCTCTGATCCACGATCCCGAGTGTAGTTATCTACCAACCACCGAGGAGCACAGCCCAGACAGCAGCGTCAGCGCTCACCCCCAAGGGGGAATGCGTCACCACAGAGAGTCCCTCTCTTTAATGAGGGAGAAGGCGAGGTAAACAGCAGAATGTCTCGCCAAAATCTTTTCCCCCAACCAAATAATCAAATGGGTGAAAGAATGCCTCTCCCAACAAGACGCAGTCCTTTCACCATAGACATTCTCAACGAGGTATTACCTCAAGGAGTGAAGATCTCGGGGTTACCTCAATTTGAAGGGACCACCGACCCACAGGAACATATAGAGAAATTCAGTGCCATGGCGGATTTATATGGCCCGACGGATGCTGCTATGTGCAAAATGTTCCGCACCACTCTCTCCAAGAGGGCAATGAATTGGTTCAACTCCCTAACCATAGGGTCGATTGACACCTTCGCTCGGTTGTCGACCCGGTTCACCAACCAATTCGCCATCAACAAACAATATGCCAAGACCCCAGCTCATCTTTTCTCTGTAGTACAGAGAGATAACGAAACGCTCCGCAACTACATTAAGCGTTTCGTAGAGGCTGTCCACGAAGTCCCCAGTGTGGGGCAAGACATGCTCTCCGGGATTATGCAGCAGAACTTGAAACCTGGTAGATTCAAAGAATCTATCGCCGGAAGACCCCCAGGCAACTTAGAGGAGTTACTGAATCGAGCCGAAAAATACGTCCGGATAGAAGAAGCCTCTACCCATGCTCCTCCTAAAAGAAAAAGAGAAGATGACCGTCAAGACAATAGGAGGCGCGATGATCGACGTCCACCACTTCCACCTCAAAGCCAACCCTCTTCCTCCTACAATAGGTTCACTCCGCTAAACGCTCGCCTCACGGAAATCCTTCACGTGATAGAACAGAAAGGTTTAGCAGAACCTCCACGTCCTATGCAGCCAAACGCAAAGCGAGAAAAATCAGATCGTTATTGTCGATTCCATAAGGACAAAGGGCATACTACGGAGGAATGTGCACAACTCAAAGTGGCGATCGAGAGGCTTATCAAACAGGGCCATTTAGGCGAATACATTGATAAGCCGCGAAATAAGCGCCGTGATGACCCTCCACGCCGAGATAACAATCGAGATCAACAACAAAGGCGAGAGGATGGAGGTCATCGACGTGACCTAGATAACAACGATAATCAGCCTACCCGAGGAATCATCTCCTTTATCTCCGGAGGACCGGCGGGGGGCGACTCACAAAATGCAAGACGCACCCTCGCTCGATCAACACGCATGAATCAAGAACATGCCGCTCCGTCCGCTCGCATATATCAAATACGAAGACCTGATCACAACATAGTCTTCAACTCCTCCGACCTCGAAGGTCCAGATGAAGACCATGTCGATGCATTGGTAGTAACAACAACGGTGGCCAACTTCTTGGTCAAGAAGATATTAGTGGACGGTGGAAGCTCAGCTGACATCATGTACCTCCACGCTTTTAAGCAACTGGGCATAGATAATGCCCGGTTCAATCCCGTCTCCACACCCCTGAAAGGATTCACAGGAGAAGGCATTTTGTCTATGGGAGAAGTGGAGCTGCCTGTTTCTTTAGGGGAAGACCCCTGTCGAATCACGAAACTAATCAAGTTCCTTGTCGTCGACAGGCCATCACCCTACAACATCATTCTGGGGAGGCCAGCCATCCACACATTCAAGTCAGTACCTTTCTCCTACCATCAGAAGTGGAAGTTCCCTACTCCCTATGGAATGGGAGAAGTGCTTGGAGATAGACGTCTCGCTCGAGAATGCTATGCAAGGGCCCTACGAGAACCCTCAAAGAAGCCTAAACCGCCCGGAAAGGGAGACGATACCCAAAAATCCGACAAACGGAAGTGGGTCAATGCGATCATTGAGGACAATAAAGAAATCCTCATCAGTGTACCAGACGATAGCACCAAGCTAGCGGCTGTCGAAGAGCTTAAGTTCATAGAGCTCACACCTGGAGATGATTCCAAACTCCTACGCATCGGATCCGATTTAGATCCTGGGACGGAGCAGCAGCTAATCAACTTCCTGCGACACAATGGAGATGTGTTCGCATGGAAAGCCCAAGATTTGTCGGGCATTCCCCCTCAGGTAGCCCTACATCGGCTTAACGTCGACAAGAGGATGAAGCCAGTCAAACAGAGGAAACGAACGTTTGGACCCGAACGCAACAAGCATATCAAGGCAGAAGTGGCTAAACTTCTAGAGGCGGGTCATATACGACCAGTTCAGTATCCTGAATGGTTGTCGAACGTAGTGCTCGTTCCCAAACCCGGTGGCAAGTGGAGATTATGCGTAGATTTCACTGACCTCAACAAAGCCTGTCCTAAGGACCCATTTCCTCTACCCAGAATCGATCAGCTCATCGATTCGACCTCGGGGTGCGAACTCCTCAGCTTCCTCGATGCATACCAAGGATATAACCAGATCTTACTTGCACCAGAAGATCAAGAGAGGGCTAGTTTCATCACTGACCAAGGCATCTACTGCTATCAAGTCATGCCCTTCGGGTTAAAAAACGCAGGAGCCACCTACCAGCGTCTAGTGAACAAAATGTTCACAGATCAGATCGGTAAAAATATGGAGGTGTACATCGACGACATGCTCGTCAAAAGTGTCAAGGTCGCGGACCACCTAACTGATCTGGATCAGTGTTTCGCCACCCTGCGAAAATATAAGATGAAGCTCAACCCCCTCAAATGTTCATTCGGAGTTAGGGGAGGCAAATTTTTGGGTTATATGATTTCGCAGCGAGGAATCGAAGCTAATCCCGCGAAAATCGAAGCAATCACCTCCATGGCTCCGCCAACATCGATCAAGAAAGTTCAACAACTCAACGGCTGTTTGGCATCCCTGAATAGATTCATTTCAAGGTCAGCGGACAAGGCTCTCCCCTTTTTCAAGATTTTAAGGGGAGGAAAAAAGTTCGAGTGGGATGAGGCGTGTCAAAAAGCCTTCACTGAGCTAAAGTCATACCTCGCATCACCACCTTTGCTTACAAAACCTCAGCCCGGAGACACCCTCCTGCTATACTTAGCTACCTCAGCTAATGCCGTCAGCGCAGTCCTCATCCGAGATGGAGGAAAAGGCCACCAACCCATATACTACATAAGTCGCGCCCTCCAAGGAGCCGAACAACGCTACACCAATATGGAGAAACTCGCTCTCGCCCTCATCAACGCAGCTCGGAAGCTTCGACCTTACTTCCAATCACATCAATTGGTGGTTCTCACAAATTATCCTCTGAAGCAAATACTAAGGAGTCCTGAGACATCCGGGCGATTAGCAAAATGGGCGATAGAGCTAAGCGAATATGGGGTCGAATTCAAACCCCGCCCTGCTATCAAAGCGCAAGTATTGGCGGATTTTCTAGTCGAAATGACTTCAGTAGAAGAAAGCACTTCTCTACCTACTTGGTCTGTCAACGTCGATTGATCTTCCACTGCCACAGGAGGGGGAGCGGGTATCGTCCTAACGAACCCTGATGGAGATGAGTTCGAATATGTTCAACGATTCGAATTCACAGCCTCAAACAATGTCGCTGAGTACGAAGCCCTGATAGCGGGAATCCGCCTCGCCCTAGCAGCAGGAGCGCGCAAGCTCTTAAGCCACAGCGACTCTCAGCTCATCGTTAACCAAGTACTCGGAGTTTACGAGGCCAAAGAAGACACCATGGCGAAATATTTAGCTCTCGCGCACACTCTCCTATCTAAATTCGAGAGCTACGAGATAATACAAGTACCCCGCTCCAATAACATCCACGCTGACAAATTAGCTCGGCTTGGAAGCTCCATAGCTAGCATCGGAAGTCGGAAGGTGACGCTCCTCACCTCACCTCAGCCAGAAATAACTTCACCCACCGAAGTACAGTACACCGAGGAGGATGAACCATGCTGGTTCACTCCAATCCTGAAGTATCTCAAGAAGGGGGAACTTCCAACGGATCCCACTGAAGCACGGAAGATAAAAACAAGAGCCGCCCGCTTCACTATAGTGGGAGAAGAACTGTATAAACGAGGTTTCTCATTCCCTTACCTCAAGTGCCTCGATCCGACCACAGCGGATTACGTACTTAGAGAAGTACACGAAGGCATCTGCGGAAATCACTTAAGCGGGAGAACTTTAGCTCTCAAACTACTGAGGCAAGGCTACTATTGGCCGACGATGCATGAAGACGCGAAGAAGTTAGTTCGGAAGTGTAAGCCCTGCCAAGAGCATGCAAGTATCACTCACCTGCCAGCGGCATTAATGCAACCAATTGACAGCCCCATCCCTTTCGCCCAATGGGGGATGGATTTAGTTGGACCATTCCCGCCCGCTACAGGAGGACGCAAATACCTCATTGTAGCAGTGGACTACTTCACCAAATGGGTGGAAGCTGAACCCTTAGCACGCATCAGAGAAGAAGAAGTCATCCAATTCCTATGGAAAAACATCGTGTGTCGCTTTGGAATCCCACGTTCCATTATCTCAGATAATGGAACACAATTTTGCGGTGACAAAGTGAAAAATTGGTGCCTCGGCCTAGACATCAAGCAGTTCTTCACATCCGTAGCAAATCCACAAGCTAACGGCCAGACGGAGGTCACGAATCGCACTATACTCCAACACCTAAAGACAAGGCTTGGAAGTGCCAAAGGGAAGTGGGTGGACGAATTGCCTAACGCGCTATGGGCATATCGCACAACCCCACGAGCAGCAACCGGAGAATCGCCCTTCAATCTAGCTTTCGGAACAGAGGCTATCGCACCCGTCGAAATCGGAGAACCATCTTGGCGAATCACCAACTATGATCCAACAGCTAATGAGGAGGCTATGCGGGGAAGCCTCGACCTCGTAGATGAATTACGTGAAGTCGCATACATCCGGCAACAGATGTATAAATCACGCATGGCCAAGGCATATAACTCAAAGGTCCGCCCTCGCTCCTTTCAAGTTGGAGATTTAGTCCTCCGAAAAGCTGAAGCCTCTCACCCCATCGGTAAGCTCGACCCAAAGTGGGAAGGACCATATAAAATCACCAAAGTCGTCAACACCGGAGCATATCGCCTCGAGAACACTGACGGACACCCTATACCCAGAACTTGGAATATAGGGAACCTCAAACGGTTCTACGCCTAAGGTATACATCTACCTTACTTCAGATCAGTTGAGATCATCACCCATATTTCTTCTATAGGAAAATTACTCACGAATTGCCACCCATGCAGGCACCACGACCTTCCACGTCAATTGTCTTGTAAAGCTGCTTATACATGGTTGGAAATTTGACACCACATAACGAGGTACGTGAACGTCCCACCTAAACTGGGGGGCTAATAATTTTTACTTACATCAGCGAGTCATAATTACATCCCATCATCTTCTTACAGGTTGAGAACCTATTACGGGAGGATGCATATTACTCAATCAATGCCCCAAAGAGCGAAGATACTCTATACCACATCGTCAAGGGTAATTATTATACATCCACTAGAATTCAACACACGGATGATCTTATTTACTCTCACTAACATGAAAAAGTAATTCCACTAACAGGCGTGATAGCATAGCAACCCGCAGCAATTCACGAGTTCAGTTCATATCTTGGAGGGCGAGAAAGAAAAATCAACCCCCGTAGTAGGGTACGTGAAAGACCAATACACATCACCATAGCTTCAATTACTAAATCATCAATACAAGTGATTAAATAAATTCTTTTCTTCTCAATCGTACTTGACAGACATAAAGACGCCAAAAGAAGTCAATCTACCATCAGCACAGTAAAACGAACGAGTACAAGGAAGACGTGGAAGATGAACAAGTGTAATACAATCACTTACAAGAAATATTATCTTCAATTTGTTTATTTTAGCAGTATTTATTTACATTCGCCTCACGTAGGCATATCCCATTAGCTATTTATTCACATTCGCCTCACATAGGCTTGTATCAATACACTTTTGCTACCATTGAATTAATCAAATTTCTTTTTGCTTTACTCTCGGTGATATTACATCTACACGAATCACCTATTACCATGAGCTCAATCCAATAACCTCACAAACACTTAGAGAGATTTAGATAATCAATATAGCCTGGCCAGCTGGATTACCTAAGTCCCTTTATTTGTTTCACGAGGTGTTACTTTTAAAACGTGGCCACGGACAAATATAATCAAGACCCACGCGGTCCGAACAAAGGGCACGACCCATAACAAAAACCTTGAGAGACTGATCCCCTCCTCAAGTACATTGCGTATACGCTAATGTAAATACATATAAGCAACGCATTAATTCTTGACAACCTCAAAATAAATAAATAGAAATATTAAACTCCAGAGTCAAACAAGAAAGAAACTCAAACGAAATAGTAGTGGACATACCCATCTACATCAGCGATAAAAATAAACTACGAAATCCATAAAAAAAATAAAATATAATAGCAATAGAAATAAATGGGGTGAGTTAACTATCCTAACAGATAAGTCTAAACTCCCCTACCACGAGCGGAAGATGCACCCACAGCGGAGTCATCCGCAACCATGTCGTTCACGACCTCTGTGCCCGTCCCATTAACATCTACTTCATCCTCCTCTTCATCGGATATGCCAGCTTCCATTCCACGAATCACTTCCTCGCTGATCCCACCCGCATCGCGCAGATATTTGCGACAAGCACGCACTAATGGCTTATAAACCACAGCCAACGCATGCTCCTCAACCATAGCAGCACACTCATCGCTACCTCGGAAATTAACCTTGGTCTCCTCCACAATGGACTCCTTGTAAGCTGCACCACCTGATGTCGTGAGGAACCTTTTCCCCGTCGTCTTCTCGACTTCGTATTTCTCCTTGAGCTGATCGTAGCATTCGTTCAACTTGTGAACATCATCCTTATACGCCTGCGCATCACCTCGGATGACCTCGAGCTCCTCTGTCTTCTCGGCAAGCTCCTCTGTCCTCCGAGCCAACTCTTCCGAGCGTTGAGCAAGATCGAACCGCGCTATCTCCAATTGGCTTAGAAGCTCATCCTCACGCGCTTGACTTCGAGCCCGCTCCTCTTCCTTCATAGCTTCCGCATTCCTACCATGCTCCATGAGATATCTCCAAGTCGCTTCCAACTATATATATAAAAAAAAAAAAAAAAAAATTTAAGTAGACAAGTACTCACCCGACATATGTCTCCACCAGCTAACTCTAGCATGTGAGAAGGACCCTTACCAGACATCCGAGCACGATCATACTCCCGAACGAAACCCTCGGTACTCAACATCGGCAAATCATAGTCCGACACATCCCAGTACGACTCCTTACCATCGCGGTTTACGCCATAAGTAAACAGTTGTTTCCCTCCTCCACCATGGAAAGCATAAGTCTCCTCTGGGTCTACCCGTGGACGCTTAGGCACAGCCACATACTCGGTATCCACCCTCTTTCCCTTGCCACGGTCCCTCGTCGGTGGACGCCCCTCCACTTCACCAGCACTGCTACGATCATCTGCGACTACTCGAGGTATTTCTACATGGACCTCCTCACGAAGCAAACCACTTGAAGAACCTCCCAACGTAGAAGACATCTTCTTCGATTCCTTCTTCGACGCCTTCTTCGACGTCTTATTCGCCTTAGCTTGAAGTGCCGCAAAGGTAATACCCCCATCTACAAAAGATAACAAACACATAAATGACATGAGGTACAGACTACCAAAGAACTACAAAAAAAAAAAAAAAAAAAAAAAAAAAAAAAAACAAAACAAAACACAAGTCAAGGCAACAATAGGATATATGGTGCTGACCCCTCGCCTTTGGTATCAAAACCCTCGGGTCAAATTCCACGTCACACAATCCCGACTCTTCAATCCTTTTCGCCATATTCGCAGTTATCATGAAGCTCTCGCACGTAGGATTCCAAACTACAGGAACGTCAAAAGTGGGAGCCTTCAAATAAAAAAAATGGGTCTTCCATTTCCCCAAAAATAACTTCACACTCTTCACGAATTGGTAAGGAACGCGAGGATGAAAACAAAAGAAAGGCGTCATATTGGGCCGGTGTAACGTAAATAACGCCTTGAACAAACTCACGGTCATAGGCAAACCCACGAGAGACACCCTATGGTGAAACGCCTCAAACGTAAGCACTGCAGTCGGAGTAAGCTGACTATACCCTATCTTGAACTCTTCGCAAACCTTCAACAAAGTCGGATGCGGAGTAATCTGAGATGTACAAGTCAAATAACCCAAAAATACTGTATGAAACCCATCAGGCGGCGAATACAGACGGTCGCCCTTCTGAGGCAACAACAACTCGACATTACTTGGCGCTCCAGACAGACGACGAATAGAGCGCAAATGCTCTTCCGTCAACATACTATCAAAATCAACTAAGTCCAAATTAATTGGCTTCTTCTTCTTTTGCCTCATCTTATCAACCTCAACATCACCTGGCGGAATATCATCTTCCACCTCCTCTTCATCCGTCAGCTCAACTTCACTACTTGGCGCCGCATGATCACTCACCAAAGGAACGTGGTTAGAATCATCACTATCGCTCCCAAAATCCACGATTTGACGTCGAGAATAACGCCTACTAGCCACAACTCCATCCACTTGCTCACTAACGTGAATACTCGTTTCTACATCGTCACTCCAAGATTCAATGATTTCGCGCCGACCGAAACTTCCCCCGTTTAAAACACCACGCGCATCAACACCCTCAGAAATTTGCCCGTCAATTTCGCCCGAACCAGCCTCAAAACCGGGCTGTAACGCGCTCTCACGCGCGCGCGTGGCCCCAAAAAGGGCTGATTCACGCGCGCGCGCGTCATCAACCAGCTGCCGCCCACGTGTCGCCTCCCCACTTGCTGAAGCCCGCGCGTCATCACCCAGTTGCCGCCCACGTGTCGCCTCCCCACTCGCTGAAGTCCGCGCGTCAGCCACAGCACGCCCATCCGACGCGCGCGCGCGCGTCGCTCGGGAAGCACGCCAGGCTGCTGCTCATTAATGGGCACGCGCGCGCGTCTCTCGATTCCGGCGCCCGACGCGCGCGCGCGTGGCTCTACCCCGGTACCTGCTGCGCGCACGTGGCTTCCTCCCATTGGACCACGTGCGCTGGTCCACCCCTCCTCAGCCGCTGACCCAGCTCCCAACTCCGCGGCTCGGCTCGGGTTCCCTCTAACCTCGAAGCGCGCGCCCTCACACGTTTTTGAGTGGCTCGAAGCGCGGCTCGAGCCAGCAATTGCATCCGAGCCCCCTACCACCCCCATCTGCACAGAGTTTCGTGCAACGCTCACTGCGGATCCGATTTTCACACCCGATACCCTAAGATTTTCGCGTTCCATACCCACTGTACCAAAAGTCTTCTCGCTCCCTTCAACCGGATCTCGAAGTTTAATTCGCAAAGATTTCGAATTACCCGAATTCGACATGAGAAAAATTTTCCTCGAAGAAATTATCAAGAAACAAAAAATTTCTACTCTACCGCAAAAAAAAAAATTCAAGAGAAAAATAGCACAGAGGAAGACCTAGAGTTAAAGATACATACCCATATTTATTTCACAAGAGTTGAAGTTTAATTCTTTCCACCGCAAAAGGAGTCTATTTATCTGGCCCTGGTATATTATTTAAAACCCTTAAATATATACCTTGCTGCCAAATAAATACAATATTCCCTTATTTAAGCTAAGGAAATAATTCACCACCAACGGAAACAATTCAATCAACGCCGCAATTAACTCTCGACACGACCCGGATCCCTCTACACAAGCCCCCGACTCGAATCGAGAGTTGGGGGGCTTAATGATATACCTAAATGGGCCGGCCCAATGGGCCCTCAAATTTATCTAATAATTAGGCCCAATACACGAAACCCCAATCACATACAAGTGGGCCCATTACACGAAAGCCCAAGCTCCTTCAAAATAAGGCTTGGGCCCAACAAACTAAGCCCAACCCATTCAACGATATATAAATAAGTGTTTTACTCATTCGAAAAGGTACGTTCTCATTATTGATAATCAACCACGAGTTTATTCTCTCTACTATCTCTACGATCCGTACATCTGACTTGAGCGTCGGAGGGGTTTCCGCCGGATCAACCCCCGGCTTAGTTCACGTGTACGCAGCGGAAAACAAAAATTTTATGCGATTTAAACAACTTTAAAACACATAAACACATGCCCGATGATTATAAACAATTAATTGCGTACCTTTGCGCTTCCAGCGAAATTAAAACAACAACATGCTTAATTACTTAATCGAAATTAAAACAATTAGCATGCTCGCGTTTAAATCAAATAATCATGCTCGCAATAATAAAACCAATTTCATGTAGACACGTAAAATCATACAACTTTCTTATTAAAACGAACATGCATATATTAATTTAAACGTAACCGAATCGAATGACAATAGATTCGAAACATTACCTCTTGAAGCGTGAGGTAGGCGCACTAAGCAAAGCTAGATTGCCACGGAAACCAATCCGTGCAATCCGGGGCAGCGACGGCGATGATCCGAGCTACGCCGGTGCGCGCTGTCCTTGAAGCATGAATCGAACGACGACTCGAGAAGATGGCTAGCTGCTCTTCCCACTCCTATTGATCCAACCTATTTGCTGATCTGAAATTACAGCCTTGCTCCGACCTCAATATCTCCGTGTTTATTTATTGGATGAACAATTCCTTCTGTAATAATGTAGATTTATGAGTCGTGAAGCGTCTGTCAAAATTTCACGTCCATCCAATCACCGGTTGATTTATGGCGAATTTTCTCGCTGGACAGCGCAGAAGATCCGAGAGCAGTTTTTCAGAATTGCTTTCTCGCATCTTCGATTCTTCAATCTTCCTCCTCTTGGATTTCACCTCGTATACTTCGATCAACTAAACACGTGGCACTAGACACGTAATAGTCAGAATAACGGAAGAAAAGAAAGAAGGAAAGGAATACCGAAAGAGATCGGCCAACAGGTGGCCGATTCCGGCGAATTTCCGGCAACGGCGCGGTGGTGGTGGCCGTGGGAGAGGGTGGCTGATCGAGAGAGGCAGCGGCTAGGGTTATGAACGTGTGTTCTCTTAGTTGTGTGTGTGCAAGACCTATAAATCAAGTATTTATATGTCTTGCATAAAACCCTAACGGGCTTAAGTTGGACCGGACCCAACAGCTTATGTTCGTTAGTTCTTTTACTTGCTCATCTCTCTCAATTCGATGATCGGAAAACTGTAACGATTACATTTTCGGAATCATTATAATGTCCTCGTCATTACGAGTGCCAACTCTCGATTTCCAACTTTCCAAAAGTGGAAACCCTAATTCAGTGCATTTTCTAAATTTGGAAACTTCCCGATTTAGAAGGTTCACTAATACGTTCGCCTATTCTTTTCCTTTTCTTATTCTCATTCGTAAGTCCAAATTACGAATGTTGGACCCAATCATATTGACTTCCAATCATGCAAAGATAAACATATTTTACCTTTGACCGTTTATTCAAAGATCTCATGTGCACGAGCAGTGTGACCCTCGATGGTTCAGGTGTAAGCTAGCCGTGGGCCCACAACCCTTTGTGGTCAAAACTCGTCCCCTTAGAGTTACGATTAACATGAAGCTCGTTTCACCTTAATCACCCAACGAATCAAGATTGGCGTCTAGCAACTACGCGTCATGATTCCCTAGATACAAATGAAGTGCCTGCAAGAACCTTCAGATATAGTTAACGTACAGTACGGTCCCTTCGATTCATATGTCCCGATTGAACTAGAGGCATTGGTTCATCGAGACCTCTTTATTTGTTCAATGACGGTGCGATCGTTCTAAGTGTTGTAATCCTTACGTGCATGACTTAGAGAATCGAATTCTCTAATCATCACTTAGTCAGCTCTGGCCAGAGACTTAGAATGATTACAAACTATCAGAACACACAGGACATCCAAGAGTATTCTAGCGATCGAATCCCCGACTACAATGCACAGACCTCCCACTAGATTTCGGACTGCACGAACACTGGCCCTTGGGATGGTCCTCGGTGGAACTCAGAGACAGGTCACGATACAGCTGGTCCTCTAGTGAAGTCACGGTGATGTCTAGGTCATAGGGACTAATGGTGTACAACTATACCATAGATATCTCTACTCGATTATTGGGAACCACTTAGAGATTTCTAGGGTGAGGGAGTTCAGTGAACTCGTCAACTTACGAGCACCCACTTATGCATGCTGATATCACAATACCGTTTACTGATGAGATGCAGTACACATACACTAAGTGCTAGTCTTCTAATGGGAAAGGCCGATATCCTCATTGGTGGCGTAACCCTTTGACTAGGAACACGTTTAACAGTTATAATACTTAAGTAAATATCTCACGATCCTAACGATCAATTACTAGTACTTGTAATATCTGTAAGGACTATATCTATGCTTGTGACAAAGGGACAAAGATATAGAATGCCAAGGTGTTTTATCATTAATACGAATAAAGGTTCGTTTATTACCATAATAAATACGAAAGACCACAGCCACAAGTTGGCTTGTTGGTCACCTACTCTAACAATCTCCCACTTGACCTAAAGCCAACTACCCATGAATCGCAATCCCATCGACTCTCGATGTTTCTCATGGACCGATCTCGGTAAAGGCTTCGTAAAGGGGTCTGTAACGTTCTCTTCCGAGGTGACTCGTTCTACTTTAACTTCACCTCTATCAATGATCTCTCGGATCACATTATACTTCCTCAGAATATGCTTCGACTTCTGATGAGATCTCGGCTAATTAGCTTGCGCCAAGGCTCCGGTGTTATCACAGTACAACGGTACTGGATCACTAGCATTAGGAACGACACCCAACTCTTGGATGAACTTCCTTATCCAAGTCCCATCTTTTGCAGCTTCGAACGCTGCAATGTATTCCGCTTCGGTAATGGAATCGGCCGTCATGCTTTGCTTGGAACTCTTCCAACACACGGCACCACCGTTAAGCGTGAATATAAATCCAGAGTTGAGTCGTCCACATCCGATTGAAAACTAGAGTCGGTAAAACCCTCTAATTTCAATTCGGCACCCCCATAAACCAAAAATATATCCTTATTCCTTCGTAAGTACTTGAGGATATCTTTCACGGCTTTCCAGTGAGCCGGGCCGGGGTTAGACTGATATCTGCTTGTGACACTCACCGCATACGCAATATCGGGTCTCGTACATAGCATGCCATACATTATGCTTCATATTGTAGAAGCATAAGGCGTCCATTTCATCTCCTCGATTTCACTAGGTGTTTGCGAACACATAGATTTCGAGAGACGAACCCCATGGGACATTGGCAAGAATCCCTTCTTGGATTCTTCCATGCTAAACCGTTTCATAACGGTGTCTATGTACAGGCTTTGGGATAAGCCAAGCATCTTTCTCGCTCTATCTCTATAGATGCGTATTCCTAATACCTAAGATGCTTCTCCCAAATCCTTCATTGAGAAACGTGTGGACAACCATGCTTTCGTTTGCTGCAACATTCCTACGTCATTCCCAATGAGTAGAATGTCATCAACGTAAAACACTAAAAATATCACTGCCCTCCCACTAACCTTCTTGTATACACAAGGTTCCTCCGGATTCTTCTCAAAATCAAACTCTTTGATAGTTGAGTCGAACCTAATGTTCCAACTTCGGGATGCTTGTTTCAATCCATAAATGGATCGCTGGAGCTTGCAAACCTTTTGCTCACTTCCAGAAGATATGAAGCCTTCCGGCTGCGCCATGTAAATTTCTTCCTCAATATCTCCATTAAGGAAGGCGGTCTTCACATCCATTTGCCATATCTCGTAGTCGTACCACGCAGCTATGGCCAGCAAAATCCTAATGGACTTCAGCATCGCGACTGGCGAAAAGGTTTCCTCATAGTCAACGCCTTGCCTTTGAGTGTATCCTTTCGCTACCAATCTAGCTTTATAGGTCGATACCTTGCCATCCACTCCAATTTTCTTCTTATAGATCCACTTGCAGCCAATAGGAACAATTCCCATAGGTGGATCTACCAAGGTCCACGCCTTGTTGGAGTACATGGAGTCCATTTCGGATTTCATGGCAGTTAGCCAATGTCCCATGTCCGCATCCGATACGGCCTCATTGTATGTTCTTGGATCTTGTCCAAGATCAACATGATCTTCATCATTCTCGAGGAGGAATAACCTATCCGGCATTTTCCGAACTCTTTCGGATCTACGTACCGTAGGTTCAGGAGGTATATTAGTGGATTGTTGTATTGGTTCGATTACTTGTTCTTGCGCTTGAACTTCACTTTGTGGTTCTTGAACTACTTCAAGTTCTATCATGCTGCCTTTTCTATCGGATAGAAACTCCCTTTCCAAAAAGGTGGCATTTCTTGAAACAAACGTCTTTGCTTCCTTGATATAATAGAATTCGTATCCCATTGAATCTTCGGGATACCCCACAAAATAGCACAAGTCGGATTTACTATCCAACTTATCTCCCACTAATCGCTTCACATAAGCGGGAAAACCCCATATCCTAATATGTTTGTAGTTGGGTTTCCGGGAATGCCAAAGTTCTTTATCATTAATATCTCACTACGTTTTGCTGAATTTCGCCTTAGGGGCCCCCACTACCTTCACCCACTTCGAACTTGCTGTTTGGAAAGGGAACTCTTTCCTTTCTCTTCTTTTGGGGAGAACTATTCTTTCCAGAAGTAACAGCAATGAGAACCGACTTCTCTTTCTTAATGGTGGACTCGAAACTGACCAACATGTTCATTAACTAATCCAAGGGATGATCTAGTTTGTTCATGTTGAAGTTCACTATGAACAATTCATAGGAACTAGGAAGAGACAACATGATCAAATCCAACGAGAGCTCGGCCGGGAGGGTGACATCGAGATGCACTAGCTTTTCAAGGAGAGTGATCATTTTGAGACAGTGCTCATGGACCGAAGTCCCTTCGCGCAGTCTCGCTGTGATCAACTCCTTTGTAGCAGCGTACCTCGATGCCCTAATATTCTCACTATACATGCTATCGAGATGAGACTTTATGTCGAAAGCATGCATGTGAGACTCATATTTCCTCGCAAGCGCGGGCTCCATGGCGGCTATCATATAGCACCTAGCATGTGTGTCATCTTTCTTCCATGCTTCATAAGTTTCCTTTTCAGCATGAGTCGCTGTGGCAGGTATAGTGGCGGGAAGTATCTCGTTCAAAACATAGAGACGCCCCTCAACGGTTCGCACAAGCTTAAGACTACGCAACCAATCTAGGTAATTTGGGCCATTGAGTTTATTGTCGAGGATTGACATTATGGGATTCTTAGACATAATTATCTGAGAGGTATAGAGAAGAGGATTATTAGAGATCCGCGTTAAATGATTGTTACAATTAAATGTTTGGCCTTGTGTTATATAATTGTTCTCCCACTAATTTTATCGAGTTCCACTTCCCTCTAGTAGACAAACGAGAAAACTGATTTTTCTTAATGGGCTTTAGGTCCAATAGACAAATATAACCCGTAGTTAATCTAGCCCGATTATATTTGCCCAAAGGTAGATCACAATCAATCATATCCACAATATGACCCTAAATTAATTTTCCTCACACTTGATAATGACCTAAGTTAATCTCGCGAATATCAAAATCGTCGTGTGTCAAGTCTGACCTACCAATCAAAGATGCTCATAGAACTTGATTATGCCAAGCTAATGCAGTCCCTAGTTAATCTAGCCGACCACGTTAATCCAACATAACCCTTTTCTATGGCTACCTTCATCGCTATGTCAATTGGATTACAGCTTACTCTACCATAGCACTCCCCGCTAACACGGCTTACTGCACTACAGTAAAGGGCTACACATAATCCAACCGTTGGCAGAAGGAAAGAAATAACTCAACAGATTGGGTTTTTCTTTATAGCTTGAAATGATTCTTAATTAGATTAAGAATGAGGGGTTTTTATTAAAAGTTTTATCTCATCAGAAGGTTCGGATAGGTCTATGTGATTCCTACATCTATGTTCTCTAAAGGTATATGGAAACGCATATTGTCCTAAGAGGAACATACGACCTAGCTACATAATTAATTACATTAATTAATTATCGGGGTTTTCAAAATAATTATAGAACCTCAACTAACATAAATCAATCAAATAATGTTGAGGTACTACTAATTAAGTTGAACCATAATCAAAATTATGAATGTGTTCTATTAATTGAAATCAATTTAACAATTTAAATTAATTAATTAATCTAACACCTATTTACTAAAATAGATGATTGTCGATCCAATTATCTAATTGGGATTAATTGAAAATAATTTTCCAAAAATTAAAACCAATTTGTTTTATGTTTAATTTTAGAAATCTGAAATAAAATTTTTTTTTTTTTTTTTTTCAGTGAACCGGTTCGGCCCAACCGGTCTGACCGGTTCGGCCCAACCGGTCTGACCGGTTCGGCCCAACCGGTCTGACCGGTTCGGACCGAAGCGGTCCGGTTCTGCCTGGTCCAGTTGACCCAATTCAGTGGGCCGGGTCAGTCAGACCGAGAACCGGTCTGACCGACCCGAATCCACTTCGATTCGGTCAATTGGATCGTGCACAACCATCGAACCGGCCGGTCCGACCGGTTCGATCCGAACAATTAAAAACCGACGTTTTAAAAATAATTTCAGATCCGATTTTCCAATTTTAAACAATTTTAAAGCTGGAAAAATTCTAAACAGTATTTCAAAAATATTTTAAACTTACGAAAACTCCCAATTACATAATACAACAATCACTACTTTAATAAATCGAATCATGCATAAATTCATAGCATATAAAAACGAACGCAATTAATTGCGCAACGAGCTCTGATACCACTGTTGGGTTTCGGGCACGTGTACGCAGCGGAAAACAAAAATTTTATGCGATTTAAACAACTTTAAAACACATAAACACATGCCCGATGATTATAAACAATTAATTGCGTACCTTTGCGCTTCCAGCGAAATTAAAACAACAACATGCTTAATTACTTAATCGAAATTAAAACAATTAGCATGCTCGCGTTTAAATCAAATAATCATGCTCGCAATAATAAAACCAATTTCATGTAGACACGTAAAATCATACAACTTTCTTATTAAAACGAACATGCATATATTAATTTAAACGTAACCGAATCGAATGACAATAGATTCGAAACATTACCTCTTGAAGCGTGAGGTAGGCGCACTAAGCAAAGCTAGATTGCCACGGAAACCAATCCGTGCAATCCGGGGCAGCGACGGCGATGATCCGAGCTACGCCGGTGCGCGCTGTCCTTGAAGCATGAATCGAACGACGACTCGAGAAGATGGCTAGCTGCTCTTCCCACTCCTATTGATCCAACCTATTTGCTGATCTGAAATTACAGCCTTGCTCCGACCTTAATATCTCCGTGTTTATTTATTGGATGAACAATTCCTTCTGTAATAATGTAGATTTATGAGTCGTGAAGCGTCTGTCAAAATTTCACGTCCATCCAATCACCGGTTGATTTATGGCGAATTTTCTCGCTGGACAGCGCAGAAGATCCGAGAGCAGTTTTTCAGAATTGCTTTCTCGCATCTTCGATTCTTCAATCTTCCTCCTCTTGGATTTCACCTCGTTTACTTCGATCAACTAAACACGTGGCACTAGACACGTAATAGTCAGAATAACGGAAGAAAAGAAAGAAGGAAAGGAATACCGAAAGAGATCGGCCAACAGGTGGCCGATTCCGGCGAATTTCCGGCAACGGCGCGGTGGTGGTGGCCGTGGGAGAGGGTGGCTGATCGAGAGAGGCAGCGGCTAGGGTTATGAACGTGTGTTCTCTTAGTTGTGTGTGTGCAAGACCTATAAATCAAGTATTTATATGTCTTGCATAAAACCCTAACGGGCTTAAGTTGGACCGGGCCCAACAGCTTATGTTCGTTAGTTCTTTTACTTGCTCATCTCTCTCAATTCGATGATCGGAAAACTGTAACGATTACATTTTCGGAATCATTATAATGTCCTCGTCATTACGAGTGCCAACTCTCGATTTCCAACTTTCCAAAAGTGGAAACCCTAATTCAGTGCATTTTCTAAATTTGGAAACTTCCCGATTTAGAAGGTTCACTAATACGTTCGCCTATTCTTTTCCTTTTCTTATTCTCATTCGTAAGTCCAAATTACGAATGTTGGACCCAATCATATTGACTTCCAATCATGCAAAGATAAACATATTTTACCTTTGACCGTTTATTCAAAGATCTCATGTGCACGAGCAGTGTGACCCTCGATGGTTCAGGTGTAAGCTAGCCGTGGGCCCACAACCCTTTGTGGTCAAAACTCGTCCCCTTAGAGTTACGATTAACATGAAGCTCGTTTCACCTTAATCACCCAACGAATCAAGATTGGCGTCTAGCAACTACGCGTCATGATTCCCTAGATACAAATGAAGTGCCTGCAAGAACCTTCAGATATAGTTAACGTACAGTACGGTCCCTTCGATTCATATGTCCCGATTGAACTAGAGGCATTGGTTCATCGAGACCTCTTTATTTGTTCAATGACGGTGCGATCGTTCTAAGTGTTGTAATCCTTACGTGCATGACTTAGAGAATCGAATTCTCTAATCATCACTTAGTCAGCTCTGGCCAGAGACTTAGAATGATTACAAACTATCAGAACACACAGGACATCCAAGAGTATTCTAGCGATCGAATCCCCGACTACAATGCACAGACCTCCCACTAGATTTCGGACTGCACGAACACTGGCCCTTGGGATGGTCCTCGGTGGAACTCAGAGACAGGTCACGATACAGCTGGTCCTCTAGTGAAGTCACGGTGATGTCTAGGTCATAGGGACTAATGGTGTACAACTATACCATAGATATCTCTACTCGATTATTGGGAACCACTTAGAGATTTCTAGGGTGAGGGAGTTCAGTGAACTCGTCAACTTACGAGCACCCACTTATGCATGCTGATATCACAATACCGTTTACTGATGAGATGCAGTACACATACACTAAGTGCTAGTCTTCTAATGGGAAAGGCCGATATCCTCATTGGTGGCGTAACCCTTTGACTAGGAACACGTTTAACAGTTATAATACTTAAGTAAATATCTCACGATCCTAACGATCAATTACTAGTACTTGTAATAACTGTAAGGACTATATCTATGCTTGTGACAAAGGGACAAAGATATAGAATGTCAAGGTGTTTTATCATTAATACGAATAAAGGTTCGTTTATTACCATAATAAATACGAAAGACCACAGCCACAAGTTGGCTTGTTGGTCACCTACTCTAACAATTCTCTCTACTATCTCTACGATCCGTACATCTGACTTGAGCGTCGGAGGGGTTTCCGCCGGATCAACCCCCGGCTTAGTTCACGTGTGCTCATTTCGCAGGGACCTCAGGATCATCAAGTTATCAAGCTACTGATCCGCTTTGCTCTCCCAACTCATTTTCTATACCCCCTAGGTGAGCTATATACTAGCATCATCAGTATCAAATTATTTTTATTTATTAAAACAAATAAATAAAATTTTTTGTTTTTTTATGACTAAAAATAGACTTGTTTTTAGAAAATAATAATGTCTTACATCAAGTTGAAACAAGGCTCCTTCGACCCAACACCTGGTTATAAACACTGGGTGGGTCTTCTTTTGCCACGTGTCCTTTTTTTTTTATTTTTCTAAAACTCCTAAAGGTAAACCCTAGCGGAGAATATATTATAAAATACAAAAAAGAGACACGTGGCAGCAGAAGACCCATCCGATGTTTATCACCGGGTGTAGGGTCGAACAAATCTTGAAAGGGTAATGATATATGCAGGCCAAATTAAACATTCAGGCACTTTTTTACCATGATTTTTTACCTTTTTACCATAACTATTTACCTTTTGTACTATTCATATGCACAAAATCGGACTTTTTTTTTTATTCATGTGCTCGTGTGAATTTACGCGAGCACTTGGCAAGTGCTCGTGTGAATTTACGCGAGCACTTGGCAAGTGCTCGCGTAAATTCACGTGAGCACATTAACAATTTTTTTCTTTTTTTTTTTTTTTAACCCACTCGTGTGATTTCACACGAACAGAGAAGATATGCTCGTGTGAAATCACACGAGCAGAACGTCTCTGTTCGTGTGAAATCACACGAGCAATTAAAAAAAAAAAAAATTAACAAGGCTTGCTCGCGTGAATTTACGCGAGCACTTGCCAAGTGCTCGCGTAAATTCACACGAGCAGGCCAAAGTCCGATTTTTTTCGTTTTTTTTTTCGGATTCGTAATCTACATAACAAGAGGATCGTAAAAACGTAAAAATTACCTCCGATCTGTTGACGATTTGCACGGGATTTGCGAAAGAAAATCGAAAGGGTAGAGAGAGTTTTTGAGTTTTTTACAAATCATTTCAGATCTTGCACAAATCATTTCAGATCTTGAAACAATGCTTTTGATTGTGTCTCCTGTGTTGACTGTATGTATATAATTTAGCGGAAACTACAGTTTGCACCCCTGAACTGTGGGGTCTGTCATAAACACCCTCCTGAACTACAAAACGTAACAAAATGGCACCCCGTTTTGAATCTGTTAGTGGATGATGACGTGGCATGTTGACTTTTATGGTTTCGTAGCAGTTTTATGATTGTTGTTTTTGTTTTTACGCTTTTGCCCCCAAGACTGGTACATATAATTGTATGGGATCTAAAATACACTTTCCAAAAGTATGGGGACGTAAAATATTATGTAAAGCCCAAATTTTATTTTCTTCATCCAAAACCACCACCACCAGCACTCGTCTTTCACCGTCAAAAACCACTCCACAACCCAGACATCATCACCACCTAAAATACATTGACACACATATGCGAATTGTGCCACCCAAGTTTTCACTGTCGATCGCGCAACGACCCCACTATCGAAACAGCACCGCCGAAAAAAAAAAATTAGCACACACCTCACACCGCTGTAGGGATTTTTAAATTTTGGCCAAAATGTAATGTCTAGGATTCGAATACGAGCGGTGCCAAACTCATGTAAAGCATTCCACACCACTACAACAAGGCAAGTATTTGAGAAATAACTTGCAAGAAATATATATAACATAAACAAACAGTATAAAATGATTATAATAAATAATGTTAAATAGATTATTAATTATCATATTCAAAATTATTAAATAATTTTAATTAAATTATTAACAAATAATATAATATAATAATTGAAAGGACTTGAGATTAATCCATTTAAATCATACGATTTGTTTCTAATATTTGAATAAAATGTAAATGTAAAAAAAAGATTAAATCATATGATCTACAATTTAATTCTTACATTTTTTACAAATTAAACCAATTATAATGTTATTTTGTAAAGTAAGAATATTAATTGAAATGAGATATAATCTATTTTTGTTAAAATAAACATCATTTATATTTTTAAATAATCATCTTATGATAAAATACTCAATAATATTAATAAGTTCTTGTCAACAATTGAGGTTAATCGATTTAAATTAATTGAAATGAGTTATAATCTATTTTTTTAAATAAACATATTATATTATTTTTCATTCGATTTTTTCACGCTATCGATTTTAATAACATAAGTGAATTTGTAATAAGTCAACGCATTTGTTTATATATTGAATTCATGATTCAATACTTTATATTTTTCAATAGTGGAGATTATATTGATATAGTAATTAATAATAGATGTTTTGAAGTATTGAGCCGTGATTTTATATATATTTTTAAAAAGTTTCTTATATTGCATTTGCTAATTATTTAATTAAAATTATTTAATAATAATTACAATGAGAAATTTTTCATAATTTCAAAATTAAAAAAAAATTAAAATTCAATATTTCTTTTAAATTAAATCGTAATTATTTATATTTTTCAAAATTAAATATATATGCATTTGTTATTAGGGGAGATTTTTAATATTAATGATAATGAGCGTGACAATTAATAATTTATTAAACATTAGTTATACAATTGTTATAATTATTTTATAGTATTATTTATATTTATATATTTATAGTTAAGATTAGTATTACAATAATTAGTGGTTAGTACTCACTAATCCACTCGGGCTACCCGGGTTCGAATCCCAAACGCTGCATTTTTGGTGTTTATTACATTGAAAATTCGGGTGATGGTTAAAAAAAGGACAAAGAAAAGGTGGTGTTGGTTGACGGTGTTAGGTTTTAAAGGGCAAAAGGTAAATTCACAAGAAAACTGACGGTGTGAGTTTTTTAAACATTGACCATAAATGAGAGGGACTATTTTGGTAGGATTTGTAGTTTATGGGGGTGTTTGTGACAAGCCCTATGGTTCAGGAGTGCAAACTGTATTTTCCCCTATAATTTATTTATAATATTTTTTTGGGTTAAATACAAAAACACCCTTGTACTATGGACTTTGTATCATATACCCCCCTGTACTACACATAAATACAAAAACCCCCCTGATATTATATTTTTTCCAAAATATGATGAAAATACCCATGCTAAGCCTATGAATATAAGGGTTTGTTTGAGCCATTTTTCACTATATTTTTTTAACATTTTCGTTAAATTTTACTTGGGAAATTTTGATATTTTTATTTTTTTTCTTCAAAACATTTAATTACTTGGCAGTGTTTGGCAGTTTTTTATTTTGTTTTCATTGATTCCCCACAAAATTATATTTATTACACTTCTCAAATAATTTTCTCAAAAGTTTCTCTCTCCTTCAGACATGATGTGACTGCTACAGTAAAATGATTTGACTGCTATAGTAAAAAATGTTTTCACTAAAAAAACAAATAAATATCACTTCATCTTTCAATTTTATTCATTTAAAATACATTTTTCTAACACTTTTAAACATGATGTGACTGCTACAGTGTATTTTGTCTCCTTCCAAAATATAAACAAAGAATACTTTTATATTCAAGTTCTTCCCCCAAAACATATTTTCTCAAAATGAAATCAAGATAAGTTCCAAAATGCTTCTCAACATGGCCTTAGATTTTTTTATTTTTTTCTAAATAAAACCTTTTATTTTGTCATTTTGAATTTCTTCATTTTTTTCCTAAATGTCTTCCGGTAGTTCAAATTCTCAACAATAATAGGGTTGTAAAGATGTTTGTAATCTTAGGATGTTTGAACTACCGGAAGACATTTAAGAAAAAAAACATGAAGAAACTCAAAATGACAAAAATAAAAGGTTTTATTTAGAAAATTAAAAAAATATAAGCAATTAGATGTTTTGGAGAAAAAAATCAGCTAAATACCAAAAAATTTCCCATGTAAAATTAACTGAAAATGGTAAAATATATAGTGAAAAATTTCTCAAAGTATATATATATATATATATATATATATATATATATATATATATATATATATATATATATATATATATATATATATATATATATATATATATATATATGCTTGAGTATGGGTATTTTTGTCATATTTTGAAAAAAATATAATGTGAGGGGGTTTTTGTATTTATGTGTAGTAAAGGCCCTTTACTACACATAAATACAAAAACCCCCTCACATTATATTTTTTTCAAAATATGATGATACAAAGTTCATAGTAGAGGGGTGTTTTTGTATTTAACCCTATTTTTTTGGTTAAATAAACTTAACTTTCATTTTGGTTACAAGTTTTTATGGATGACCCCATTATACTTTTGATTATGGTTCGCTGGAACGGAATAAGAATGGTGCCCTCCGTTCCTGAAACTATAACCAAACCGTTCAACAACGAAAAACGTTTCCAAATGAGTACAAAACTGCCGGAAGACCATGACATGGCAATAAATCGGATGGTCGCGGCTGTCACGGTACCGGAATATATGGCCTGGAACGGGATTGGAACGACATGAATCATCGTAATTTACTTCTTCAGGTCTCCAACGACGATTGAAGGATCTCAAGCTAGAGTTTTAACTTTTAATTAGAAGTTTCAAAAACTTACAATTAGGTCCAACACTTTAAACGTAGTTTGAGGGCTAAGGAACGACATGTCATGATTTATGATAGCTTTTTTATGTTTTTAAAATTTACAATTTAGTCCTAATTGTTTATTTATTTCTCTTAAAGTAAAGAAATAATTTCATAACTTACATTTTCATCCTTAATGCTACTTCTCAAGGTTTTAAAATTGTTCTAAAATTAAAATTGAAATTTTAATGATAGTTTGTATATTATTCTACTGTAAAATTAATACTAAAAACTTATTTGACATTAATTCTAATTTTTTTTGCATTTAATTATTATTTGCGTTTCTGGTCTTATCTTTGAGGTGAATAAGATTTTGAAAAGTACCTACAAAACAATTTTGTTTCAAAAAAATCGAGAATCATGAATTAAAAATAAAAATAAAATATAAGCCAAATAAATTTACTGGCGAATGCATTTAAAAAAAATAATAATAAGTGTAGATTTACCCACTATACAATTGGCTGCAGCCTGCAGGTTTGTTAATTACCCAAAATAAAATAAAAAATTCCGGCCCCTTATAAAACTTCAATGTTATCGAAATAACTGTTACTCCATCAACCGAATCTAAATAACGTCCAATACAAGAAAAATATGAACACCAACTGCAGCCCACAAATACATATAATAAACATATGATCAGAAACCATATTCCTCCAATCAACAACCGCCACGTCACGGTAACGCTGGTGCATGTCCTCATAGTATCGGCCAGCAAACTCTCTACTGCTACTCAGGTACACCATAACCCGGAGCACCTTCGCTCTCGCTTCACTCACAGCCGTCGATTCCACGTCATCCAGCAAATAGTCAACGCACGGATTCAGATCGTCCTCAGCCAAGCCGATCCCCTCCACGATCGCAACCCTTTGCCCGAAACTCCGCTTCTCCACAAACGGGTCGCCCCGAACCGTCGCCAAGACATACCGGATCTGATCCGACCCGAACCGGAGCGAGTCGGAGCAGTTCTTGTCGGCGACGACGGTGATGTTCTGGAGCTGCTCGGCGGCTGCTTGGAGGGAGAGGATGAAAATCTGGTTCGGGTCGGTTATTATTGAACGGGTACGGGTTGTGTAATTGTTTATGATGGGGTTGAAAGCCTCCCGGCACGACGGCGTATTGCAAATGGCGGCTTCGTAGAATGCCCGGACGGCCGGGTTGAGCCGGGTTAAGTGGCCGGACTCGGAATCCACGTGGCGGACGAGGTTGAAGATTAGGGCGGATATGGTTAGGGTTAGGGAGATGGAGAAAGTTGCGAAGACGAGGATTAGGATGTTGTTTCGTCTGCGGAATTTCGACAAGTTGGCGTCGTCGTCTTCGGAAGGAGTTGTTGTTGTGTTGTTGTTAATGGCGGGGTTCATTGCAGCCAAGAATTAGAGAGAGAAACTAATTCTAGAGAGAGAATGTAATTAACGAGAGGAGAGGGAGAGATATATCCATAGTTATCTCATATTGACTCTCATTAATGAATTATGAGATATTGAGAAAAATAAAATGAAAAATTAATCATGGTTCAATATCGGAGGTGGTGGATCTCAACGAAGTTCTCTTGTGGCATAATTAAATATGATACATTATTATTCGACACTTGTTTTTTTCTCGAGTAATAATGGATTATTTAATCATCAAATGGTTGCAATTAGTATTAATTTATGAGTTTAGATTGTCACCAAGTTAATAATTACTTTAACTTCTTAATATAAATCTAAATTAGTTTAATTGAATACTATATTTTAAAATTGATCATCCATTTACGTTTATTGTTGGATTGACTGAGAGGTGTTTGACTAAGTGTTAAAGTGTATATTTATACACTTAATTGTACCTTTTAATTGGAGCTTTTGGTGTGTTTTAATGATAATTGGTGCTTAAAATGGTTGTTATTTGTATTTTAGGTGCAAATTGAAGAATTGACAACTTTAGGGGTGAAAACTGCAAATTCGGAGAAAAAGTGGGCCAAAAGTTAAAAAAACCAGAATTCTGGAGAATTAAGGACCGGACGGCCGTCCGAATTTTAAAGCTTAATCTCACACGGCCGTCCGGATGGGCGTAGGGGCGCAGTGAAGGAAGTTTAATTACACAAGGAAACCCGCCTTATTATATTTTTGCACCCTATTTAAAGGCCATGAGCACACAATTAGATTTATCTTTTACCTTTTTATCGTTTATCTTAGTTTTTATTCTTCATCTTTCTACACGCGATCAAGGAGCACAAGAACGAAGACGAAGACTTGACGAATCTTCATCCTAGTTCTCCTCTTTGATTTTTATTTATAGCGTTTATGATTTTTCGTATTTTTATTATGTTTTTCGTAGCGAACATGAGTAGCTAAGTTTTTATTCTAGGATTTTATTGGAACCCTATGTGGTGATTCAAACCTATTTTTCTACTTTTATGCAAGTTTAATTCTTCGATTATTTCTTCTATCTTGGTCTTATTTAGCGCATGAACGTAGCTAATTTATGTTGCTATGTGTTATTGTTAGTGTTGGCACGAGATTTCTATTTGTGAAGATTGAAGAAATCCGCCATACGTGGAAATTAAAGATTGGCAAAGATTTGTTTTCCATGTTTATTTTGGAATTAATTAGAGTCCTATTTTTGTAATATTGTTATTAGGACTTAGATTTATTTCCATGTATTGTATTCTAGTTAGGTATCTTTTGTATTTATCTAGAATAGAAGTAGAAATCGACTAGGATTCTATTACCTAGTTAAATCGATTTCTTAGGGCCCAAGTTAGGTTTAGGGTGGAGATTTCGTGCCTATATAAGGCCCTCAACCTCATATGAGTCCGATGGAGCTTTAATAAGAAAAATCCCAGCATAAAGGCTTTGAAGGGTGCAGCCCGTGCTGCAGCCCTGTCTGCACGGCAGGTGTGGCAACAGAACAGGTTTCTTCTACCAGGCCATAAAGAAGATCGGCGTTTCGGGAGAAGTGCTTAAAAGATCTCGGGAGAGGTCGATCCGCCGTTTGAAGGAAGTTCAACATTGGAGGAAGTCCAAGAGTGCGGAGGAGGAATTGCTTTGATTATCAACAAGTTCGAGTCGTGTGCAAGAACGGCGTATCACATAAAGAGGGAGTCTTTAGTGTTTTATTAAGTCCTATTAATGTACACTTAAATCTGAACTAGTTTTGCAAGTCCTCGTGGATGTAGGGTACATTTGTATCCGAACCACATTAAATTGTTGTGTTCTTTATTCTGCTTTTCGTAGATTTATTACTGTGACAACACAACAATTCTGTTACGTCACCTAATGTCGTAACATGTAGTCTGTCTCAACAGATGAGTGGACTTTGATAGGCATTCAAATTCAACAATTGGCATCAGAGCGGGTCACTAGATATACTTAGTGTCCGATTTTGGGTTTTGATTTGTTTGCTTTGCTTATTGGATGACGTGTGTTCACAAGGAAGGTTGAGACGGAAGTCTGTCACGACATTCACCCAATTCCGCTGCGTTGTAACGTGCCCCGTGATGGGACACTCTGATAGAAGACCAAGACGGGTGAAGAAAAGTGGCATCTCTGTTGCAGGGGGAGTAAATCTCATCTGCAGGGGGAGTTCTTGTTAAACATGGATTCTAACCAATCTATGCCAAAGGGGGAGATTGTTGGCACGAGATTTCTATTTGTGAAGATTGAAGAAATCCGCCATACGTGGAAATTAAAGATTGGCAAAGATTTGTTTTCCATGTTTATTTTGGAATTAATTAGAGTCCTATTTTTGTACACTTAAATCTGAACTAGTTTTGCAAGTCCTCGTGGATGTAGGGTACATTTGTATCCGAACCACATTAAATTGTTGTGTTCTTTATTCTGCTTTTCGTAGATTTATTACTGTGACAACACAACAATTCTGTTACGTCACCTAATGTCGTAACATGTAGTCTGTCTCAACAGATGAGTGGACTTTGATAGGCATTCAAATTCAACAGTTAGAATTGATTGACAGATCGTTTTAATAATTAGAACAGGGATAGAAGAGCCTTCGAGTAGTTTTTCACCGAATGCGTGTGTAGATTGCATGTATTATCGTAGACATACAGATAATACCTTAGGTAGCCGTTTACGAGACTTGTTATTTAATGCTTTATTTGTACTAGGTTTGCATAGACATATAGTGAATCTTTTATGAATAATAGGCTTATAACGCAGCGACAGCTGGTTATGAGTAATTTCGTGTCTTGGGTTAATAATGAGGAATCGTAACTTGCATGATAGGAGATTAATTGGGTGAAGAATTATCGCATAGGGGGAAGATAAAATCCTAGATCCGTTTTATATTGATATTTTCTCGTGTTCAATTGCTTTCTTAATTAGTTTAATTTATTTAGTTAATTAATTTGACAAACTTGCGTAGGCTGGATAAAAATCGTAATTGTTAAAATTTGGTACTTAGGATTAAATAATTTGCATATTCCCTGTGGGATCGACATCCGACTCTCACGAGTCTACTTTACTACTTGTTTGCGATACGTACACTTGCGTGTTGGTATTTAGCACCCAACAAGTTTTTGGCGCCGTTGCCGGGGAATACGGCTAAATTATTTATTTATCCTAATATTAAATTTGAGCAATTTTTCTTACTTCAGCCAATTTTTTTTATTTTTTTTAATTATTTTTTTTATTTTTTTTTAGGTACTTTTTATGCGAAGAGGACACGACACGAGCCTGCTACCTCTTGATCCCGAAATTGAGCGAACGTTTAGGCAAGCCAGGAGAAATCAACGGTTAGCTCAAAACACTCCGGCAACGATGGAAGACGAGAATAATCGTGGGGGAGGTAACCAAGGGCGCCTACCGAATGCGGCAGGGGAAATCGTTATCGAGCAAGAGCAACACCAGCTGATTAATCCACCGCCTCGTCAACGAGCACTGCATGAGTACACTGTCCCGACACTCAATGGGTTCCAATCAAGCATCCAGCAGCCCCCCATTGAAGCCAACAATTTCGAGATTCGAGCGGGACTCCTCACGATGCTCCAAAACAATGGTCTATTCAGCGGATTGGCTCATGAAGATCCAGATCTTCACTTGGTCAACTTTCTCGAAACGTGTGATTCGCACAAGATGAACGGAGTAACGCCCGAAGCACTGCAACTCCGCCTGTTCAAGCACTCCTTACAAGGCGCAGCCCGAGAATGGTTACAAACTCGCGCACCGCACTCCATCTCATCTTGGGCCCAGCTAGCACAACTTTTCATGAACACATACAACTCCCCAACAAAAACTGAGAGAATCCGGAGAGAAATTCAAAACTTCATACAAGAAGTTGGTGAAGCATTATTCGAGACGTGGGAGCGGTTCAAGCAATTAATAAGGAGGTGCCCGAATCACGGACTCCAAGAGTGGCGCCAACTGCAAATATTTTACGATGGGCTACAAGACAACTCGAGAACTGTGCTCGACTCCGCTGCTGGAGGAATGTTCATGAGTTTGACTTACGATGAAGCATACGAGCTTTTGGAGCGAATCGCTAGAAATAAATACATGCGGGCATCGGACCGGTCGAATAGCGGAGCGGTCAAGACGGGAGGAATTTTGGAGTTAGATGGGGTCACTGCAATCACGGCCCAATTGGAGAAGCTATCGAAGCAAGTAGCGGCTTTGCAGACTCAGCAAGTCCATGCAGTCCAAGCTCCCGACCAGCGCGTAGAAGAAACGGAGTCTCTGAATTATGTGCATGACACCAACCGACAACAGAGGAACCCGTACTCCAACACATATAATCCGGGATGGAAGGATCACCCTAACTTTGGGTGGGGAGGAAATCAGCAAGGGCAAAGGCAAGCACCACCTCAAGGCCAACCGCCTAATTATTCACGACCAGCTCCCGGATTCCAAAATCCACCTCAAGCTCAACCTCAAGGTGGAGATCTCGCAAATATCTTGGCGCAATTCATGACAACCACCCAAGCCTCCATCCGGAATTTGGAAACATAAATGGGTCAACTTGCAACCCAGCTAACCACGAGGCCATCGGGAGCACTGCCGTCGAATACGGAAGATCCTCGGAAGAACAACGTCGAGCAGTGCAACGCTGTGAGTTTAAGGAATGGGAGGCAATTGGAGGAAGCCCCACGAAAGGAGAAGCAAAACACGGTAATCGAGGAGCCGAGCGTGATGGGGGAAAAAGAAGCAACTCACGAAGAACCACTATCATCTCCAGTGAAATCACGAGCCCCTCCAATTCCATATCCTCAGAAGCTTATAAAGAAGAAGCTCGATGCCGATTATCAAAGATTTCTGGACAAGTTGAAGGAAATCCAAATAAATATTCCGTTTATTGAAGCCCTTCAAAAGATGCCAAAGTGGGTGAAGTTCCTCAAGGATCTCGTGATGAAAAGGAAGAAATTGCAAGGGAACGAGATGATCCAACTCACGGAACAATGTAGTGCAATTCTTACACGGCCCCTTCCACAAAAACTCGGCGATCCAGGTAAGTTCACTATCCCTTGTACTATAGGAGGTAAAAATTTTAGATCGCTTATTGATTTGGGTGCTAGCATTAATCTTATGCCTTATTCCACTTATAAAAATCTTGGGTTAGGTGAGATTGAACCTACGGCTATAACTCTGCAATTAGCCGATAGGTCTTTGGTTTACCCAAAAGGTATTTTAGAGAATGTGCTAGTAAAGGTGAACAAATTTATCTTCCCGGTTGATTTTGTTGTACTCGATATAGATGGAGATAGGGAGATACCTCTTATTTTAGGGAGACCGTTTTTAGCCACTTCAAAAACTCTAATTGATTGTGCGAGTGGTGATCTTACAATGACGGTGCACGATCAAACGATCAAATTTAACGTTTTTAGCGCTAATAAAAATCCATGTGATAATAATAATTGTTATGCTATTGATCTTGTGGATTTTACAAATCATGACGAGTTTGACGTTTTGATCTTAGACCATGGGAAAGGATCTTTGAGTGCAGGAGATGGTGGCAGAAAAGATAGTAGACATTAATATAGTAGATATATATATATATATATATATATATATATATATATATATATATATATATATATATATATATATATATATATATATATATATATATAGGGGCAATTTGCTATAGGTCCTCCTATAAGAGATTATATGTGTTAAAATCCATCTAATAAACTTTAATTTCCAGCAAATTTTTGTATTTATAATTTGTCAAAAGTACCCCTATCAATATCCCTATTAATATACGGTAAAATATATCTTCAAAATCAAATCCCCTATTTTTCTCCCTATTATACTGCAAATCCGAAAATTATAATTGCAAAAATCTGGAATTCGATTTCTTCCCTGTTTCTTCAAAGCAAAAATTTCACCACGAATTTTGAATCCTTCCATAGGTTTGGGTGTTTTATCGTTTGCAGTTCTACCAGGTCGTTTGCATTTTGTCTTCGTTCGATTTGTTGTTCACTATTTGCATTTGTTTCGTTTGCTGTTTACAAATTGCTTGTTGTTCGGAAACAACGGCTGGTGTCTAGGGTTTGTTGTTCCGAAAATTATAATTGCAAAAATCAGGAAATTGATTTCTTCCCTGTTTCTTCAAATCGAAAATCTCACCACGAATTTTGAATCCTTCCATGGGTTTGGGTGTTTGGTCGTTTGCAATTTTACCAGGTCATTTGCATTTTGTCTTCGTTCGATGTGCTGTTCACTATTTGCATTTGTTTCGTGTGCTTTTACAAATTGCTTGTTGTTCGGAAACAACGGCTGGTGTTTAGGGTTTGTTGTCCCGAAAATTATAATTGCAAAAATATGGAAATCGATTTCTTCCATGTTTCTTCAAAGCGAAAATCTCACCACGAATTTTGAATCTTTCCATAGGTTTGGGTGTTTGATCGTTTGCAGTTTTACCAGCTCGTTTGCATTTTGTCTTTGTTCGATTTGCTGTTCACTATTTGCATTTGTTTCGTTTGCTGTTTACAAATTTGTTGTTCACTATTTGCATTTGTTCGGTTTACTGTTTACAAATTACCAGGTCTGAGCATTTTGCCTTTAGTCCGTTTGCCTTCATTCGATTTGATGTTGCCCAATTTGACTTCATTCTGTTTGCTGTTTACAAATTGTTTGTTGTTCGGAATCAACGGCTGGTGTTTTAGGGTTTGTTATTTGGAGTTCATACGATGGCCAAAACACGATTAAGTCTTAGTAATCAATGATCCTTTGTGTAAAATTTTATTTGCATGTTGGGTTTTCGATATTGATTTTTTTTCTTTCATTATTAATTTTGTGTTTTGTTCATTTTTTGCTTTTGTATTTTGTTTGTTTGCTATTTATTTCAAATATTTCAATAATAATTTGAGAACCCGTTTTTTTCCCCCTTAACAGCAAAGGAGGATGATGATTTCCAATCCCCAAAATCAGGTAAATTGAGGGGTTTGTTTATGTTACGACTTTGGTTATGTTTATTCTAAAACAATACATTTGAAGAACCTAATTATGTGTTCTAACATTGCTATTTGCATTTCTCCGTTATGAGTTTGCAAATTGAATTTCAATATGTTCGTTTTGGATTTCTACATTTTACAGTTTATACTTCATTGTTTACAGTTTATACTTCTCTCTTTATCTTTTTTCGTTTACAGTTTGCCTTTACCGTTTGTATTTGCAATTTGCAATTAGTGGTTGTTAATATATGCAATTATTACATTTGTTGTTTTGTAACGTTCAATCACTTTCTCTTTTTATTTTACGTTCAACAGCCACTGCAAAAAAAAAAAAAAGGACCAAGCCATTGTTCAACAACATCGAAGAGAGGAAAAGGAATATTAAATGCATACGGACGTCCACGAAATCAATGCCAATGGTGAAAAAGTTCATGGTGTGAAAGAATATGAGCGATTTTCGTTGCATTTTTTTCCCGCTGCATTAGGTGAATGTCCCATTGTCGAACTTCGGCACTGGACACTCTGTGTGTGTGACAAATATTTATGCTCGCGAGAACGTTTCAACTTGTATTCGTCCAAAAAAGATAAAAGATGATCCATTTTTTGTTCATGTTGCTAACATGTAAAAGGTCCTCTAGAGCGCAAAAAAAAAAAATTATTGTTTAATGATTCACATTCATTTGTTGTTTCAAATTATTTTTGGTGTTTGATAATACAATTTTCAGTTATAAGTTGCAGTTTGCAGTTTTTTATTTTATGTTGCAATTTATTTTGTTGTCCGATTTTTTATTATGTTGTTTGCTGAAATAAAACTAATTAGAAAATGCAAACAAAAAAATGCAATACTATCGAGAACATACGAAGTAACAATTAAAATCCAACACATATGGTCTCAAGAAAATTAATAATTAAGATTGCTATAAAATAATTATGAAAATAGAATTAAAGATTTTTTTAAAGAAATGAAGAATTAATTCAAATTAGCTAGAGGCTTGAGAGAGAGAAATAATATAAGTGTGTGAGAGAGAGAAATGGGCATGAGAGAGAGAGAGAGAGAGAGAGAGAGAGAGAGAGAGAGAGAGAGAGAGAGAGAGAGAGAGAGAGAGAGAGAGAGAGAGAGAGAGAGAGAGAGAGAGAGAGGCGTGTGGGTGAGGGGAGAGAGTCGGTTTTGTAACCGTGTTGTGTGGTGTGGAGAGGAGCAAGAGTGAGAGATTTGTGGGATTTGTTTCTTTAATTTTTAAAATTAACTAATTACATAAAAATATTAATTGGGGGTATCTATGTCTATACATAAATAATTTAATTAATTTTAATTGATGAAGGACCTACACCTATATTCATCTAATAGAATGGATCTCCACCTATATAAGTCTAGAATAAGGGGTGTCTAGCCAATTTCCCCATATATATATATATATATATATATATATATATATATATATATATATATATATATATATATATATATATATATTGGCTCTGTTGTTTTGTATGATTTGTTGACCGATTAACGTAATAATATTAATGTCTACTATTGCAATATTACTGTAAACACAATAATATTACTGTGGTTGCGGTAATATTATTGTTGTTACAATAATATTAATGTGGGATGACATAGTACTGTCAACCATATCAATATTACTTCTTTTGGTTTTTTTATTATGTTTACATTTATTGAAAGGGCAATACATTTATATTACTCTATCACACAATAATAGTGTTTTTTGTTGTGTTAATATTATTATGATAAAGAGTAATATAACAATATTACTGTGTTAAATTATAGTATAGTTAATATTACTATGTTAAACAGTAATGTAGTTAATATGGCTATCAACCATAGCAAGATTGATGTTTAAACGAGTGCAAAAAGAGTTAAAGTAAAAAATAATTCGAAAAAAAAAAGAAAAAAAATGAAAAAGTCAACGCTGGAAACCAGCGAAAAATCAATAGAAAGGAAAAAAAATCAATGTCGTTGAGCGTCGATCAACGACGGCGACGGAAATATTGTACTCAAAATTGAGTTTTGGGTGAAAATTAAATAATTTGTGAAATTTGGGGTCAAATTGAGGTTAAATTAAATTAAATGATGAAATTTGAGCATATGAAAATGTGAGGGATATTTAGTCAATGTGAGGGATATTGTATCTCTGGACAATGTGTGAATTTTTTTGTCAAATATTTTTTTGTATAGACCCCTTTATGAATAAGTATGGGATGATGAACTTATTTGTAATGGACTCTTTTATTTAAGATTTTATAATAAGTAAAAATAGCAGATAAACT